>NW_004444361.1:52231-62536 GCF_000243295.1 Trichechus manatus latirostris | reverse complement strand
ACCTTTCCTGACTTTAAACCATGCAATATCCCCTTGTTCTGTCCAAACAACTGCCTCTTGGTCTATGCAGAAGTTCCTCATGAGGACAATCAAGTGTTCTGGAATTCCCATTCTTCGCAATGTTCCATAATTTCTTACGATCCACACAGTCGAATGTGTTTTGCATAGTCAATAAAACACAGGTAAACATCTCTCTGCTATTCTCTGCTTTCAGCAGGTCCATGTGACGTCAGCAATGGTATCACTGGTTCCGCATCTTCTTCTGAATCTGGCTTGAATTTCTGGAAGTTCCCTATTGATGTACTGCTGCAGTGGACACTATTTTAAAAAATTAATGAAAATAGGAAGTGCCTACTAATTTGAGATTTTATTTTTTTGCTCACTTATGTAGCACAAAAGAACATGGAGGGAAATTGCTCTGCTTATTTTAAAATGATTTTGGAAAGCACATAAACCTTATCTGGATGTATTTTTGTTAAATTCTTCAAAATAAATCTGGGCTCAGTCCAAGTATAAAAAAGTTCAGCCCCCAAAAGTAATTTTTCATAACAAATAACTGAAGCCAGGATTTGGAAAGAAGGTGCAATAAGAACCCAAGCTGCAGCACTGATAATTTCAAACCCGAGGAAAACTGATTATAGCGTTTGCTCCTCCTAGAAGATAGGGAAATCCTAGGTAACCGGGGAGAAAAATATGTCCTTTGAAAATCTAACTGATTGCCCATGCTCAAAAATAAATAATGCAAATAACAAAAACACAAGAGACTTCTCATTATCATCACTCAGTTATATGTTTTAAAGTCTGAATTTGGACCCTTTGAAGTAATAGAATTTACTTGAAATTCTAAGTGGCTGTATCTGTACAGAAAGTTCTAGTGTTGTTTACACATGGCCAGAGTCAAAAGTCCTAGCATAAAACTCTGCTGAAAGTAGCTAATGAAATTGTTGTGTGACTTGATAAATGTGATAAAATGTGGAGCTGCATACCTGAGGATATAGTGGTTCATTTTCATATCTATTTTTAAACTGAGTATGAGAAATAGATGACTTTTTTTTTAGAAATTCTGAAAACTTTCAATAATACAGAAAATAGAATTTTAATACAGCAAAGAAAACTGAATGACATTTGACAACCCTCCAACTCTCCCTTTCCCATTTTAAGGATCTGAAAACTGAGGCTCTGTAAGGATAAATGACTAGATCAAACATTCCACAGGGGTGGAATTTATTTTCATGAAATTCTGTCCTTTGTTTTCTCTCCTTGACATACTGGCTCCAATATTCCCATTTCCATTTTTTTTTCTTTCTTTCTTGTATATTTTATGTACTTTTTCTCTTCATTGCTCACTGGCAGCAATATTAATTAATCAAGCATACATGTTTAGTTTCATAGACAATCCCGAGTTACCATGCATTATGGATTGAATTGTGTCCTCCAAAAATATGTGTCAATTTGGCTAGGCAATGATTCCCAGTATTGTGTGATTGTCTACCATTTTGTCATCTGATGTGATTTTCCTGTGTGTTGTAAATCCTGCCTCTATGATGTTAATGGGGCAGGATTAGAGGCAGTTATGTTAATGAAGCAGAACTCAATCTACAAGATTAGGTTATATCTTAAGTCAGTCTCTTTTGTGATATAAAAAAGCCAGCACAGAGATATGGGGACCTCATACCACAAAGAAACAAAAGCGAGGAGAATAGCACATCCTTTGGACCTGGGGTCCTTGCACTCAGAAGCTCCTCGACTGGGGAAGATTGATGACAAGGACCTTGAGCCAGAGCTGACAGAGAGAAAGCCTTCCCCTGGAGCTAGCACCCTGAATTTGGACTTCTAGCCTCCTAGGCTGTGAGAGAATAAATTTCTCTTTGTTTGAGCCATCCACTTGTGGTATTTCTGTTATAGTAGCACTAGACAACTAAGATACCATGGCTGTATCATAACAAATTATGGATAACATGGCAAAGAATGGGAATTCCAGAACACTTAATTATACTCATGAGGAACCTGTACATACATCAAGAGGCAGTCGTTCAGACAGAACAAGGGGATACTGCATGGGATAAAATCAGGAAATGTGTGCATCGGGGTTGTATCCTTTCACCATACTTATTCAATCTGTATGGTGAGCAAATAATCTGAAAAACTGGACTATGTGAAGAAGAATGCAGCATCAGATTTGGAGGAAGACTCATTAACAACCTGTGATATGCAGATGACACAACCTTGCTTGCTGAAAGTGAAGAACACTTGAAGCACTTACTGATGAATATCAAAGACCACAGCCTTCAGTATGGATTACACCTCAATGTATAAAGAAAACAAAAATCCTCACAACTGGACCGATAAGCAACACTATGATAAACGGAGAAAAGATTGAAGTTGTCAAGGATTTCATTTTACTTGGATCCACAATCAACACCCATGGAAGCAGCAGTCAAGAAATCAAAAGACACATCGCATTGGGCAAATCTGCTATAAAAGATCTCTTTAAAGTGTTAAAAAGAAAGATGTCACCTTGAAGACTAAGGTGTGCCTGACCCAAGCCATGGTGTTTTCAATCACTTTATACGCATGCAAAAGCTCGACGATGAATAAGGAAGATGGAAGAAGAACTGACACCTTTGAATTGTGGTGTTGGCGAAGAATATTGAATATTCCATGGACTGCCAGAAGAAAGGAAACCCTGGTGGTGTAGTGGTTAATGCCAGGGCTGCTGACCAAAGAGTTGGCATTTCAAATCCACCAGGTGCTCCTTGGAAACTCTATGGGGCAGTTCTACTCTGTCCTATAGGGTCGCTATCAGTCGGAATCGGCTTTACAGCAACGGGTTTTTTTTTTTTTTTTTTTTTTTTGCCAGAAGAAAGAACAAATCTGTCTTGGAAGAAGTACAGCCAGAATGCTCCTTAGAAGGGAAGATCACTGGTGAGACTATGTCTCACATACTTTGGATATGCTACCAAAAGGGATCAATCCTGGAGAAGGACATCATGCTTGGTAAAGTAGAGGGTACAGCAAAAAAGAGGAAGACTCTCAATGAAATGGATTGACACAGTGGCTGCAACAATAGGCTCAAGCATAACAATGATTGTGAGGATGGTGCAGGACCTAACAGTGTTTCCTTCTGTTTTTCGTAGGGTGGCTATGAGTTGGAACCAACTCGATGACACCTAACAACAACATGAACCAGACTATGTTATAAACAACAGAGATGAGCAAACTCATGTTGTTCATTATACTCAGATATGTAAATGGTATAGTTTAAATTACTGATTTTCATTTTTCCCATTTCACCCTGAATTTTTTTTTCCTCTATTAGGCTTAAGCTACTCGCTATAAAATATAAGGGTTTATTGTCATTAACAGGTACACCAATACCATGTTTATTTAAGAAAAAATGAAATTTAATTAATTTGATCATTATAGACAAAGCCAATATTTCAGGCCCTACCTTGATTTTCTCAGTGAACTAGTCTTATTTTGTTCACTACAAATTTATCCCTAAAGAAACCTAAATAAGGATATTATTAGTATACCTAAGAGATAATAATTATAATTTGTGTAGAGATTTACAATTTACCAATCACTTGCAACGATAGCTTAAATATAGATGATTATGAGTGATTCTGGCCCTATGGACTTTAGTCCTTCCACTCCTCCTTTGAGAAACAGGTTATATACTGATTTATGTTCTTGTTGGGATTTTACTGTATTTATCTCATTTGTTACTCAAACAAACCTGGAGTATAGGCATGCCATTTGGTGCCATTTTATAGTGAAGGATACTGAGACTCAGAGAAATCAAGCAATCATCTAATACGGACAGTGCTAGTCCTCTGATTCCACATTCTATTTCTAGAGATAAGTCACATTTTCATTCATGTTTAAGTGTTACTAGTTACTGCTTAAGGAGACTTGGTGTTGCAATGGTTAAGCACTTGGCTGCTAACCAAAAGGTTGACGGATCAAACCTACCCAGCTGCTCTGCGGGAGAAAGATCTCAATCTGCTTCCATAAAGATTACACCTTAGGAAACCCAGTGAGGCAGTTCTACTCTGTCACATGGGTTCACTATGAGTCAAAATCAGCTCTATGGCATCTAACAACAGCAACACGAATCACTGCTTAGTATCTACTGATATTTCCCGAAGCTTGAACATTTCTAATTTACTTTAATTTTTTTCTGAACTTTTAAGGAGCTTTTTAGCTTTGCCTGAGGCTTCAAGCCATCTTATCAGCTTGGACGAGTGTTATAAACTCTTAACTTTTCTTCTTCCTTAATTCTAGATTATAGTTTATAAGGCAATAAATGAATACATACATAATGCATAAATAAAATTAGATACTTTTCAAATTCTTCTATCTCCTTGATTCTCATTCTTTTTATGCCTATGGAAAGAAACAATTTAATAAGAAAGTATATATTCATATAATATGTTTGTCTCTTTCTCATATATTTTTCGAAAATGAAATTTCTATTTCTTAAATGATTCTGAATTTTAGCTTCTCAATAGGTAGAACTGACTGTGAATTGTCACTTTGTTGATTAATGGATAATCTTCATAGGCAGAAAAGCCTATCCTGTTCTACAAAGTGTCCATGGCTCTTCTTGGAACTTACTCATTAAAAATTGTATTGCACATGGTACAAAAAGAGAATAAAACAGTATGAGATGATTTTGTTTTTATGAAGTAAATAAATTATATGTCATTTAACACATGTTCATTGATTACCATTATATCTTGTGGTTTAAACATCTAGGGATTTAAGTCTATGTCAGTATTGGTTATCTGTATATATACTGGCTAATATATTTTTCATGTAGCTTATTATTTATATTTTAAAACAATTTCAACACACATAATTTTGCTTGTTTTGTATTATATTTTAAATGCTAAGTTTTGTGGTATGTGTTACTGGGTTTTGCTGTTTAAGATATCAAAGAAGGGATGCATAATAAGGATTTGAGAAGTCCAGAAAACACTTTTGGACAGTCACATACTGCAACAGGAACATAGATGCTATTATTGAACTGAAAAAGAAATAAATGAGCCCAGAACTGGACAGGGGAGGGGGTGGGATGGGATTTACAGAAGTGGTGATTCCTAAGCCGATAGTGGAGGGGGTGTAAAAATTAATCAGGGACAGAATTGGAGAAAGGATATTTCATGCAGACAGAAAAAACATGAATTGGGGTAAGAAAGTCCAGAATAGCAAATCATAGTCTAGGACTAGAAAGTGCTCGGGTATTGTTTGAGTACCTGTTTGGAAATGGGGAGAGGCTGTTGATGAAGCTGGAGAGAGAAGGAGAAGAGATAGCATGAAGGTCTTTGTATATCTTACTGAAAAGTTGGAGTTCTAACTTTAATTTTAGAAAGAACAGACTGTCATAAACGAAGAGGATGGAGGGGAAGGCTTGTTGAAAAGAATGACACATGGATGTAAAAGTTAGAGAGACTACTAATTTAAAATTGGGTCTGGCTAGAAATTGCCAACACATCTTTTCTCATTTTCTTTCCAAATAGTACCTGCTGAGCTAAAGACAAAGAAAATAAAGAAGGAAAAAAAAAAAAATCCTCACCATACCTAACATTAAATTAACTGAATCTAATTGATAGAACCTAGACAGAATCTTACCAGTTACAAAGGGTAACGGAGCTAGATTGAAAAATACAATTTGTAGCCTGAGCCTAAACCCTTCAATGGATATCATTAGTATTGGAGAATATTAATCAATTATTTAAAAATAATGAGCTAGCTCTGCATGTATTATCATGGGAGGCTAATGTGGAGCATATTACTAATAAAAATGCACAAAATAAAAAATAGCTAAGTAATATATCTAGAATAGACTCATCTTTGCAAACAATCATTGTGGGGGAGGGGGTGATTCCACATTTATTTATGTTTGAATATATCTATAGAAGCACAAAGAAAGGTGCAAAGGGATATTAAACTTACAACACTGGTAACCTGGGCATAGAGAAGATATCAACATTTCTTTATACATCTTTAGTATGCTTGATTTATTATAAAAAGCTTACAGTATTTTTATATTTTAAATACGTAAATTGAAAAACATAAGAAAAACGTAATTTCAGATAATTCATAAAATAATGAGAATATTATTTAAATATTATTAAAACATAGGAAAGATGGTCAAAGTACTCATTAAAAAAGGCTCATAGGCTTAAATATGTCCCATACAGAACAAAATAATTTAAATTAATTAAATAAATGTTCAATTTAAGAAGGAAATATTAACTGAAGAAAAGCATGAAACAAATCAGAAAATTTAAAGTATAAATTAATAAATTAGAATTTGGAAAATGAATTAAAATAAAGCAATAAAATACTTGTTTTTTTACAAATATTTCATACATAAAATTTTGACAAATTAAATAATGATAGAAAACATTGATAAATACAATTTGAAGCCCAAGCAAATAGAAAAAGTAAGTACAGAGCTGTTTAAAAATATAAAAACAGAATGCATACATTCAAGCTATCTGAAAAAAATATTTATGGAAAATACAAAATGATCTAATTTAACTTAAGTAGACAAAATATGAACAAACAAATTAGCATGGAAGAATTTTTTAAATGTATTAAAGTTAGAAAATAGGTTCTAAGTAAAGATGATATGTTGTTTTTCTGCTAAGATCATTTACATGCTAAATAAACTATTTACTCTTACGGAAAATAATGGAAAGCCAGGCGATTTGTTTTTGAATGGAGCACAGCTATCCTACCAATACTTGGCAAAGATAATGGACACATGTGAGCACGAGTGCACACAAACATACACACATCTACGTACAACCGTAATTTCACAATCCTCCAATCTCAAGTAAATTCAAATGAGAAAATCTAATTTAATGAGAACTAACTAAAGCATTCATTAAGTGACTTACTTGCTGAGTAAAAAATAAAGGGCTATCTCAGGAATGAAAAGATAGCTTACTGCTGCTGTTGAGTCGATTCCCCACAGGGTTTCCAAGGAGCGGCTGGTGGATTTGAACTGCCAACCTTTGGTTAGCAGCTGAGTTCTTAACCACTGTGCCACTAGGGCTCCAATGAAATAATATAAGAACTATATTATATTATCATGAAAAATATTATCTTGAACTAACAACCAATAACATTTACATATATATACATTTCACTGGTTTTGCTTCTCTAGAGAACCTAGCCTAAGATATTTGGTTACCAAGAGTGGTTTTAGAGAAAAAAAATCGTTAAGATGAGTTTTCTAAATTGGTTCTCAAGTCTGACTAGTCTTAAAGGCACTGATGACTCTGCCTCCAGTAGTACAGAGGTGCTGCTAATCCATGGCTGGAGGTGGCAATGTTAATATGCAAAATATCACCACCAGTAGATCAAGTATTGGTGTGAAGCGAGGCTATGGGTGATCACATGTTTGATGCTTTTCTACAATTTTGTCAGAATGAGAATTATAGGGAAGCTGGTTGGTTGGTCCTACTTTCACTAGACAAAGTAGTGAAAGAAAGAGATGAACTCAGGGCTTCAGAGTCAAAGCTCAAGCCCTGCATAAAAGACCTCAAAGTTGCCACTTGTGACCTGAAAGAAAGCCTTATTTCTTGCAGTAACAGAGCTAATACTGACGAAAACCAAATTCAGTCTTATCGTAAGACTGGCTAAATTACAACACCAACTGACTTCCCAACCTCAAACGGTATCTAAAGTTAAAGACAGGGCATTGATTGGGAAGAAACAAGATCCTGAAACTTGAGTTTCAGACATATGGGCAGATAATCAGGAAGCTGAGGACATTGACTACTAAATTCTATTGAATCACTCCTGCCATCAGAACCGGCACTCTCATTCCTATCTGAAGAGATTATTTCATCTTTGTCTACTAAGTCACCCTCTACAGTAAAACCATTAGCCCCTCCACCCCCATCTGATGAGATTGACCAAGCTGTGTCTGAAGAGCCTTTGTCTGAGAGATCGCCTGGGGCAGCATCTGAGTCATTGCCTGGGGCATTGCCTGAGGCAGATACCTTACAAGACATTGCTGAATGTTCTTAGAACATATCCCCACCACCCATTTTTTCTTCTAGACCTATAACTAGACTTAAGTCCCAGTGATCCCCAAAAGGTGAAGTACAAAGTGTGACCCAGGAAGAGGTACGCTACACTCCAAAATAACTACTTGACTTTTCTAACATGTACAAACAGAAACCTGGGGAATATGCGTGGGAGTGACTATTAAGGGTGTGGGATAATGGTGCAAGGAACATGAAGTTGGATCAGTCTGAGTTTATTAAAACATGGGCCCAGTAAGCACAGATTCTTCATTCAGTGTTTCAGCACAAGAGGTTAGGAGAGGATCTAATAATTTATTTGGTTGGTTTGCTGAAGCATAGATTACTTGGTGGCCTACACTAAATCAAGTTGAACTACCGAATCTGCCTTGGTATACTATAGAAGAAGGTATACAAAAGCTTAGGGAAATTGACATGTTAGAGTAGATTTATCAGGTTAGACCCACAGACACACACATAGAGTGCCCAGAGGACACACCTTTTACCACAAGGGTGAGGAACAAATTTGTGAAGGGAGCCCTAGCATCCTTGAAGACTGCTGTGATTGCTATTTTATGTAAGTCGGGTTTGACAGTGGGAACTGCTCTACCTCAATTAAGACACCTAACTACAATGGGGCTGATTGGAGCCCATGGTGGTATGGGCCAAGTGGCAGCACTCAATTGACAAAGACAAGGTGGGTATTGTTACTATAACGGACAGCGGAGTCAAAGCAGTAATCAGAAGAGTCTGACCTGTATGGTTGTATGGTGTCCCTAGTGGTGAAATAGATGGCAAATCTACTAAATATTTACTTGATCTGTACAAGTAGAAGAATTCTAGGTCAAGTGAACAGCAGTCTAACTCAAATCAGCAGAATAGAGAGTCACGACCCCTAAATTAATTTGGAGACTTGAGCCAGTTTGTAGACCCACAACCCCTTGAATGATGGCGAGGCTGGGTCAGCTTGAGGAAGGACCCTACTACACTGCCAAAACTTTATACTGTTAATCTTTATCCCAGCTTTCTCCAAAGGAATCTACAGCCTTTTAAGAGGGTGACTGTTCATTGGGAAAAGGAAATAGTCACACTTTTCAGGAATTACTTGATACTGACTCTGAACTGACACTAATTCCAGGAGACCCAAAACATCACTGTGGCCCACCAGTCAGAGTGGGGGTGTATGGCGGTCAGGTTATTAATGGAGTCTTGGCTCATGTCCATCTCACAGTAGGTCCAGTGGGTCCCCGGACCCATCCTGTAGTGATTTCCCCAGTTCCAGAATGCATAATTGGAATAGATATACTTAGTAGCTGGCAGAACCCCCACATTGGATCCCTGACAAATAGAGTAAGGGCTATTATGGCAGGAAAAGCCAAGTGGAAGCCATTAGAACTGCCCCTACCTAGGAAAATAGTAAACCAAAAGCAATACTGCATTCCTGGAGGGATTACAGAGATTACTGCCACCATCAAGGACTTGAAGGATGCAGGGGTGGTGATTCCCATCACATCCCCATTCAACTAGCCTATTTGGCCTGTGCAACAAACAGATGGATCTTGGAGAATGACAGTAGATTAGCGAAAACTTAACCAGGTGGTGACTCCAATTGCAGCTGCTGTTCCAGATGTAATTTCACTGCTTGAGCAAATTAATACATCTCCTAGTAACTGGTATGCAGCTACTGATCTGGCTAATGCCTTTTTCTCCATACTTGTTTCAAAGGACCACCAGAAGCAGTTTGCCTTCAGCTGGCAAGGCCAACAATACACCTACACTTGCCTACCTCAGAGTTACATTAACTCTCCAGTCCTATGTCATAATTTAGTCCGCAGGGACCTTGATCGCCTTTCCCTTCCACAAGACATCACACTGGTCCATTACATTGATGACATTATGCTGATTGGACCTAGTAAGGAAGAGGTGTCAATGACTCTGGACTTATTGGTAAAACATTTGCGTGCTAGAGGGTGGGAGATTAATCCCACAAAAATTCAGGCACCTTCCACTTCAGTGAAATTTCTAGGGGGTCCAGTGGTGTGGGGCATGTCAAGACATTCCTTCTAAAGTGAAGGATAAGTTATTGCATCTTGCTGCTCCCACAACTAAAAAGGAGACACAAGGGCCTCTTTGGATTTTGGAGGCAACATATTCCTCATTTGGGTGTGCTACTCTGGCCTATTTATCAAGTGACTTGAAAAGCTGCTAGTTTTGAGTGGGGACCAGAACAAGAGAAGGCTCTGCAACAGGTTCAGGC
>NW_004444361.1:0-52131 GCF_000243295.1 Trichechus manatus latirostris | reverse complement strand
ATGAAGCCTGAGCTGCCCATCATGAACTGGGTGTTGTCTGACCCACAGAACCATAAAGTTGGACGTGCACAGCAGCACTCCATCATTAAATGGAAGTGGTATATTCGAGATCGGGCCCGAGCAGGACCCAAAGGCACAAGTAAGTTGCATGAGAAAGTGACCCAAATGCCCATGGCCTCCACTCCTGTCACATTACCTTCCATCTCCCAGTCTGCACCTATGGCCTCATGGGGAGTTCCTTATGATCAGTTGACTGAGGAAGAGAAAACTCATTCCTGGTTTACAGATGGTTCTGCGCGATATGTAGGCACCACTTGAAAGTGGACAGCGCCATCACTACAGCCCCTTTCTGAGACCTCCTTAAAGGACAGTGGTGGAGGGAAATCCTCCCAATGGGTAGAACTTCAAGCAGTGCACCTCGTTGTTCACCTTTCTTAGAAGAAGAAATGGCCAGATATGCAATTGTATAATGATTCATGGGCTGTGGCCAATGGTTAGGCTGAATGGTGAGGTACTTGGAAGGAACATGATTGGAAAATTGGTGACAAGGAGGTATGGGGAAGAAGTATGTGGATAGGCTTCTCTGAATGGGCCAAAGAAGTGAAGATATTTGTGTCTCATATGAATGCTCACCAAAGGGTGACCTCCTCAGAAGAGGATTTTAACAATTAAGTGGATAGGATGATGCCTTCTGTGGAAACCAGTCATCCTCTTTCAACACCCACTCCCATTATTGTCCAATGTACTCATGAACAAAGTGGCTATGGTGGCAGGGATGGAGGTTATGAATGAGCTCAGCAACATAGACTTCCACACACTAAGGCCGACTTGGCTACAGCCACTGCTGAATGCCCAATCTGCTAGCAGCAGAGACCAACACTGAGTCCCCGAAAAGGCACAGTTCCTTGAGATGATCAACCAGCAACCTGGTGGCGGGTCAATTACACTGACTCACTTCCCTCATGGAAAGGGCAGCATTTTATTCTTACTAGGACAGAGATTTACTCTGGATATGGATTTGCCTCCCTTGCACGCAATGCCTCTGCCAAAACTACCATCCATAGACTCACAGAACACTGTCATGGTATCCCACACGGCATCGCCTTGGATTCAGGGACTCCCTTCACAGTAAATGAAGTGTGACAATGGGTCCATGCTCATAGAATTCACTGGTTTTACCATTTTTCCTATCATCCTGAAGCAGCTGGCTTGGTAGAATGATGGAATAGCCTTCTAAAGAAGCAATTATAGTGTCAGCTAGGTGACAACACTT
Organism: Trichechus manatus latirostris; assembly: GCF_000243295.1. Lineage (NCBI taxonomy): Eukaryota > Metazoa > Chordata > Mammalia > Sirenia > Trichechidae > Trichechus > Trichechus manatus. The sequence continues at coordinate 50,858 of NW_004444361.1, read as the reverse complement.
AACAGGGTTGGGTCGTTGTTCTCCAGGAGGCTGTATATGTTCTAAATCAGCGTCCAATATATGGTGCTGTTTCTCCCATAGCCAGGAATCAAAGGGTAGAGATTGGAGTGGCCTTACTATTACCCCTAGTGACGCACTTGCAAAGTTTTTGCTTCCTGTCCCCGTGACTCTATGCTCTGCATGTCTAGAGGTCTTAGTTCCAAAGGGAGGAATGCTCCCACCTGGAGACACAATAGCCTAAGAAACCCAGTAAAACCTATTCCTTAATCTGTCTCTGTGATACTATGCATATTGCCCTGACCAACCACACAGGACATGGTAAATATCTAGAATTCTGGCCATTAAAATCTGAAACAAGAAAGCAAAGAATCATGCTCTTTTTAATGCAAAAAGAATAGAAACAGAAGAAAATGATGTATATGTTAGTTCAGGTCCTCTGAGAAACAGATGCAAGATGGGATTAGATGTGTGAAAGATTATTGGGGAAAATGCCTATGAAGAAAACATGGGGAAGGAACCAGAGGAGGATGGACAGACTATCACACTGTGATGCAGGTCTAACTTCCGTGGAGAAGAGAGAAAACAAGATAAGTTTGGACAGGAAATAAATAAGATGATGGTTAGTTCTAAAAAAGGTTTGGCAAAGCTGATAGGGAGTCCTTGAGCCAAAATTGGCTGTCCGAGGAATCCTTTGTCTTCTAAAACAAGTATGTCTTAGTATCCCCACCACACTTAGTCAATGGCTGGGAGCACCTCATGGGAATCATGGCCTTAGTGCCAATGCCATGATGGATTTCGGAGGACAGTAACTGGAGCCTTCCTCTGTCAATTACGCTCCCTCTATTCAGAGATCTGAGAGGCTCATTCTCATAGGCACTACACCAGTAAGAATAAATAAGAGAAAACCATGAGACTTTGTAGATAATAAAGCATTATGCTTGGCAACCCCAAAAATATCAATAGCAAAACATTTATTATTTAAAAGAGAGTTTAAAATTTGTCTGTGGCACTGATGATGTTCTTGAATTAAGATGAAATTGCTTTGCAGGTGAGTAAGAGTACTCTACGTGGTATAGGGTGTGGTGCAGCAAGGACTTTATGTATTTATGATAGCTTATATCCAGAAAGAAACAATATTAATAATAAATCTACCACCACATATAAGCCTTCAAACTCTTGTGACAGTATGTCCAGCTTTCATGCTAATAAGTAGAAAAATGGAAAGAATGTATTTTATATAGATTATATTGTAGGATTTTTATAATAGCAGAATATTAAAAATAACCATATATCTAACAAAGAAAATGTAAATGGATATTTTTGTCATATACATGATGAGTTATTATAAAGTTATTTAATAAAGCAATCATTTCAAAAAATTTGTGCTGAAGTGGTAAGATTCTCACAATAAGTGAAATGTAGCGGTATATAAATCTGTTTCTCAAGTGTAATCCTTGTTATACACATACTCACACATACAGAGAAGCAAATGCAAGGAAACAAACATAAACACTCATGCATAATTTTTCAGGGTAGAATTGGGAATCATTTGAAGTTTATCCTTTATGCTTTTTAGCTTTATTTCAAATTTTTCGTATGCATAAAGTGCAAACTCAGAAAATCTTTTTGTAAAATAATATTAAAATTTTTAAAAGAATTGTAGCAGGAATGTGATCATCATTAATGCTGTTTGTCAGATATGATTAATGCTGTTTGTCAGATATTTCTGGTCTCCCCTTTTGCAAGCATATGGTAGGAATGCACTTCCTGGTGGCCTCATGGTTCGGTGGGGCCAGGCAACTAGGTCTACACAATGGGCTGAGAGCCGAAGCATTATGTGTCACTTCAAGACTGGGGCATTTAATTGTTCATGTGAGATACTCCAGAGTTCTGTCATGATGACCAGAGAAATTTAGAGTGGTGGGTCCTTCACCAGCCTGAATCCCTGAGAGACTACCGTGAGCAAAATCCCTATGCCAATCTGTAAATGACATGTGGAATGAGTGAGACATGAACCTGTGTTTCGTTAAGCACTGAGATATGCAAAGTATAGTTTCTGTAACAAAACCTAGCTCATTATGACTGATACAAAACTGACTTTAAGACTAAGTGGCAGGCAGAGAGGAAACTAGCAAGCTAGAGATGTGACTGGATATGCTCAAGATGCCCACAGTTAAGAAAGAGAGAGAGAGAGAGATCTCAAAAAAGAACTGTGGATAACACTTCTGTGATATTCTTGCCAAAAATTAATAACCTCAATCTAATCAGGAGAAAGAGACATTGGTGGTTCAATGGTAAAATTCTCGCCTTCCATGCAGGAGACCCAGGTTTGATTCCCAGCCAATGGATATCATGTGCAGCCACCTCCTGTCTGTCAGTGGTGGTTTGAGTGTTACTATGAGGTTGTTTTGAGTGTTGCTTTGGGTTTCAGTAGAGCTTTCAGACTAAGACAGACCACAAAGAAAGGCCTGGCAATCTGCTTTCGAAAATCAGCCAATGAAAACTCTGTGGATCACAATAGTCTGATCCACAAGCAATGGTGGGGATGGCACAGCACCAGGTAGCATTTGGTTTTTTTTGTGCATGAGGTCACCATGAGTCGGGGACCAACTCAACAGCAGCTAAAAACAACAATCATGATAAACATCGCACAAACCCAAGTTGAGAAATATTCTGCAAAATACCTGACCAGTACTCTTCAGAAGTGTCAGGGTCATGAAAGACAAGAGAAGATTGAAAAACTGTCACAAATTAGAGGAGACTAAGGATACACAACAACTAAATACAACATGGGATAGTGGATTGGATCTTGGAACAGAAAAATGATATTAGTAGGAAAACTAGTGAAATTCCAATTAGGTCTGTAATCTAATTAATAATATTGTTAATTTCCTGGTTTTGATCATTATAGTATCATTATAAAAATGTTAATATTAGGGAAGCTGGATGAAAAGCATATGGGAACTACAATTTTTGGAACTTTTCTATAAATTTAAAATTATTTCAAAATAAAACATTAAGGAAAATATGTAGTGGGAGGAGGGCTTATTATTGTTATCAAAACTATCATGCAAACATGAGTAAAGAATTCTTCATACAAGAAACTAAAATTGTGTGCATGTTTACACATGGAACAAACTGGAATAGAATAGAAAGAAACCACAAACTTGTAGCAATTTATTTTGTTATTCTTAGAGACATAAAGCAATATGTAGGCTTCCAAACTTTTAGAGAGACAAAACAGATGAGAAAGCTGCACAACTTCCAAGAAGGGCTTAGTCTCCAATCACACTTCAAATGTGGACACAGCTGGTAATGAAAATGAAGTCCCTACCACCTGACACAAAAAAGCCTAAAAAATCAATGGCCAGGGAGTACCTCCTAGAGAAAAATCAGAGTCTAATCAAGGAATATTCCCCACATTCAGATGTCTGCCTAGCAACGTTTCAGAATTGCTAACCACAACCCTACATGTCTTCTATTCTTTCTTTTTCCAGATGGGAGTGTTTATTGCCGTTATACTGAACCAGTACCTCCATTGTATATGGTGGGGTTAGGGTGGGGAGATAGCTTGTTTTTATTTGTTTGTTTTTTATTCATTGATTCTGCCACAGCAGAACCCTACATAAGACAACCACATGACAACCCCTGTGATAGAGGCCACACTGTAATCCTGGACTTTGAACTTTATGCTTTGATTAAATGAAACCTTTGGTTTATCTCATTGGAGAGAAGATATAGATGTATTTTTGTATGAGAGAAAGAGGGTTATCCAAGTATTTGGTGATCTGTAAGTAAGACTGTTGGTAAAATGTTACTGGTTCTTCAGTTATTAGTGTTGTTTGACAAATATTTCTGGTTCTTCTTCCATTGAGGTCTATGGTAGGACTGTACTTTCTGGTCTCCATATGGTTGGATGGGACTATATGACTAGATTTAGCCACTGCATTGTGAGTAGAATAATGTTTGTCACTACTGAGCTGGCTCATTCAATTGTTTACCATCCATAGATTCCTGTTCCCACTTTCTCATGACCAGTGTCTTGGTCATCTAGTGCTGCTCTAACTTCTGTTGCCATTTTAATAGTTCTATTTCCAAGTCAGATTTCTTCTTTTGTGCTTCTTCTTCCTTCTGTTGTATTACTTGGTCTCATTTCCTCTTTTCCATCACTTTCTGAAGTTCTGGTTTATTCTGAGGGACAAGACCCCTTTTTTGATTCATAAGACGTTCTCAGTGAAGATCTTGATGGTTCTGGGACGTTTTGACAGGATTGATTAGTTTCTGGGGCCTAATTAGTTGAGCATTGTCATCTTCTATATAGTCTGGCTCAGCCAAGTTGATACACACATTTTTGGGGGGACATAATTCAATCCATGGCAACCAGCAATATTCCCTGTGGTGGCTGCTCAGTCAGCTTGTCTCCATGAGTAACTGCAATGAACAGAGAACATTTTCCCCCACCCCCATTGACCTATGATAGACATGTCGCATTAGCGAGATATCAACTTTTATTACTATGATTATTGTCATCATCATGATCATCTTTGGAGAATTGGAGACTGTTTGTTAATGCAGAACAGCCTAGTCTATCCAGACTGAGACAAACTATATCTCAAATTGTCACAATGTGCTCCTGTTATTTAATATTTAGTACTTAGTTCAGAATATGTTTTATACTTGAAGACAAAACATTCATAATATGAAATATTCTAAGTCTCTGTATATCAATTTACCAGACATTGATTTTTATTTTTCACAACATATAGCAAAATACTCAACACAGGATAGGAACTTACTAATAATTATTCTGAGTAAATTTATATCTTGAAGTCATATATGTATGAATGAATACATGGAAGAATGAACAAAAAAAAAAAAATTATTCAATGTCTCATGGAGAATGAATAGTACTGAATAATCCAAGAGAACTATCCACTCTGAGGTTACCCTAAATCTTAATATCACATAAAGGTGACACAGCAACAATGCCAAAATTCAGGCTCAAGATCATTCCCTGAAATTTTTACAAAAAGCAAATTGATGTCATCTTCATGATGATTCTAGCTAAAGGAAGGAAGGTACAAAATATGTTTAAATATTAAATGAAGACGTGAAACCCAAAATCAAAATGAAATGTGTCTGTGTGTATGTGTGTGTGTGTGTTCCCAACTAGTCTTGCCTTTCTGTCGTGTATTGGTGTTAAATGTGGGAATCAACATAAAACTGCTTGTAAGAAAGTATATTTACCATATAATATATGAGGGAAACCTAAACAAAATTAATTCTAAATATCATAACTTCATTTCAACTGTATTACTTTCTTTCATAATAAGTAGATTACTTTTCACTTTTGTGAGATAACGTACAATACTGATGGAACTGAGAAAAGTAGGTCATTGGCCATGTCCAGATGGGCGAAGAAGTTTAGCTTGTGGAAAAGTAGGCCAATTGCACCACAATTAAGACATCTGCCTACTTAATTACTGCTGTATTAATAAGATAACCTTCAAATCTTCTATCCCTACTGCCACTGCAAAGTTTCAGTATGACACAGTCTGTCCATATAGAGGGTTAAAATTTTAACATTTATTTCTTGACAGTTGTCATATTTGTCCATTTTACATGTTCAATAAGTGGGCATCTCATGTAAAAATTAAATCATCACAATATTATTGTCTCTTTGCTGAAAACTGTACTTCAGTGTAAGACTCAAGCTGTAATTGACTCAATTTAATTCAGCCAGCTGTTGTATTTTAAGAACAATTTGCTTCTCTCAGCTTGTCTTTTCCATTTTTTCCTTCCTACGTTTCTGAGAGAAAGAAATAGTTATCTGGTCAGCAGGAAACATTCTTGAACATCAGCTATTTAAAACTATGAAGCCACAAATTTCAAATGATATCCATGCTAGGCTTCTGCAGAGAACAGATAATTTGAACTATGAGGTAAATTTCTGTGGTTTAATAAGAAGTACATTAACAATAACAACAAAATGGTAAGAAATTCAGTGAGCTTTGAAATTTGTGAAGTGTGCATAAACTATATTTTGTGTTTGCCTTCTCTTTTTATGATCAAAATTTCTTCTGAAAGATGCTATGAAGACATTACTTTAAAAATAGTAAGAAAGAAAAATAGCAAATAAAAAAATAGGGAACAAATATAATTACACTCCTTAATGAAAACAGCAACGTACACACAAATGAGACATGAGGAAACCTGTAGCATATTCTATAGCAAAGTAACATAATACTATAAGTTTAATTTTAAATATTAGTCAGTTTTTCCCACTACTATTTCTGGTATTGCTTTAACATTTCATTTACTTCTCTTTAAAATGCACAGCACCGAGCTTAGTACTTTGTATGTAGCAGATGTGCAGTAAACTTTTCCTGAACTGATTTAAGTGAATTTTTTATTTAAAATTTTAGTAAACACATATAAACTTACCCTTACTCATTAAATTATTATTCTAATAATAAAATATATTTCCCTAGGAAAAGAATATCATAAGATAGTGCTTAGACTTTATCAGAGATTAAATACATGTCCTTTATAACAGTACAATAAGAACCCTAAAAAATTAAGCAATGTACCTTCCCTTGCCACTTAGCGCCACATACAAGTGTTGATATATGCAGTGTTCTTAGTAGTATTTTGTGTGTCTAATTTTAGCTCCCAAAAGAAATTTCTCTCAACACATGGCTACATTTTTATTAAGTATATTCCAGAACTTGTTTTCCATGGGGATTTGGAGCTTTCAATCTTAATTTAATTTGTGTAGCAGTATCTTGGAATAAGAGCCTGGGACACGAGTGTCCTTTCAGTAAACTTCAAAATTTCTTGAAGGCTTATATTGTGAGGCACTTCTTTTCATGATTCACATGGTTGGTCCCATAGCGAGCTTTTCAAAATAGAGTGAGTAGATAATATATAGTGTGTAGTTGAGAAATATGGTTAGCCAACCATGAAATTCTGTTGTAACATGGAATTTTCTTTCTAGTTCACCTCCTCTATCCTTTGTCTTCTCCTTAATCCCTGGAAGGGAGGGGGTATCCTTAGGAAAAAAGCGGAGATGAAATAAAATAATGCTTTGTAGTTATGTCATAAATAGCTGTCAATATTGGCAAGAGAAAGGTAGTCTTGTAGTTATGACACTCTAAAACATTTCTGGGACCTAAAACCCCTCCAGTAATAAAGAGTAAGGATCTGATTTCCCCTCTCCAGGAAAGAGCCAGGGGTGTTACCCAGTGCCTAGGGGGCCTTGTGACACTCCTTCTGAAGGACCTTGACCCTGGTGGGTAAGGAAAGGCAAGACTGAGGGGACCATAGGGATAAAGAGGAGAGACAGACCTATCTGAGGTGGAACCTGTATGCACTGAAAGATGTTAACAAGGAAAAGGCAGTTTTTTACTATCCTTTGGAAGACATATTCACGACCACCTAATAACGTTCTGTAATAAATTACCTAATATATTTTTCTTCTGTTATGGCATTGTCAACTTAGTGGGCAAAAATAAAGTATTATAAGGAGCACCATAAAATTTTAGATCTGGAAAAGGCTTAGATTTGAATTTTAAGAAGATACCGCTAATGAATATATGAGATGAGGAAATTGAGACCCAGAAATGTTAAATTTCTTGCAGATGAGAATGGATTTATGTTTATGGAAGACTAAAGACAAGGGCCCACTAACCATACTTATCCAATGTTGGTGATTTTTTCCATGGAGGAGGGGGTTGAATCTTACTATTATATTATAGATTTACTATGTTTTACAAAACACACATGTAAAGAATAGATGCTTCTTCATATATTCATTCTTTCCTGCAATTTAATCTAATATTTAGTGATAGGGAAGAAGGACAAATAGAGAAGGTGATATCATTTCTACATTTTTCTAGAAACATAGTTCTCTCATATCCTTTGTTCAGAAGCAATTAATAGGAAAGCTTAGTCAGATCTGCCTGTTTCATATTAAATTGATGTTCTCAGTAACTTTTCCTTGTTTTTATTGATGAAGATTTAATTTATGTTTTAGAAGATAATTACGATTTTAACCAAGGCACTAACACATCATCTTCCATAAAGTAATTTTACGATCACACTTGGGTTGAAACAGCATGTATGTATGCATGCATGTGTTGAAGTATTTGGTTATAAAGAAACACATGGCCACATATTATCTATATCCTTAAAATGTAAATTTATTCACAGGAGGGACCATATCCTTTTTCTTTTGAAGAATTAAATACCTGCACCTGCATTTCTGCAGACCAATTTCATATACACCGATGAGTATATTGAATGGACTTTGTCATCCCAAACAAACATATCAATATTTACTAAATTGCCCCTACTCACCATTTTTCATGACTAGTTTAAAAGGATCCCTCCCTTATCTTCTGGGTTTCACAGTGATGACTGGTTTCGATATCCACGCTACTAGGGGATGGGAAGCTGCCCCCCTGCATTCATTTCAGAGCTCACAGTGCATCTTTTTCTGAGTTCATTGTTAAACTTTTCCTGTTAAATTTGTTGTTCTGAAATTAAACCATCACTCAAACCAAAAAGAACAGGAAAAAAATATTTTCATCAACTTCTATACAAAATAAGACTAAAGTCCTTGCCATTACATTATTTTACACATATCCTCAGGCAAAGTCTAGATCTACTCCAATGGTAGTAATTGCTAGAAATGTTATTAAACAGTAAACAGCTAGAATTAAATCTAAGTTCAGCAAAAAACAGTATTATTCAACCCAGCATTAAAAAAAAAAAATCTTCTGTGTTCATCTTGTGTTTGTTAAACATACATATGTTTCACTTCTAGCTGGTGGCAAGAGAAGAAAAATAGCGAGAAAAGAAAGGAGAGTGGACTGTGGCAATCTAACACATTACAATTGATAAAGTAAAAATAGTAATAAAATCCTTTGCAGGCAAAAAATTGCCCTCAGATTCATTAAAAGAAGCTCAGTGATTCAATGTTTTATGACATTGTCACAATAGAAAATATTCCTATGCTCATCACATTTTCCAATATGAGTGAAAATTTGTGTATATGTGTGTGTATGTATAAAACCTTCAGAAAAGGAATCTTTAAAGTGTACTCAGAATTACTGTTGATCAATAGAAGGTTCAATTTTCCATGAATTTACTTCTTTAGGAAATAAATTGTCAAACAACATACTAAGGTATATCTATATTCTACAGCCATTTCTTTGTTTCAAAATGTTTTTTTTTCTACTGTACAAATTCACACAAGTAATCTTCATTTTAATTTCTTTTTAAATTATTTTTATTGGGGAAAAAAACCCCACACACACCCCCATACTATAAAAAAAATCATAAATACACAAAGTTGAATACACAAAACTACAGTGCCCTTCCTCAGAGGCAGCCGCTATTTAGTTTTTTGTGAACCACCCAGAAATATCCGAAACATGTATGTACAGATTTCAAACGTGTTACCTAAATGAGAGCATTATACACACTCTTTACATGTGCATTTGAGTATAGTTTGTTTTATATTTTCTTAGAATAATCTCTGTGCGTTTCAATATCAGCACAGAAGGACAAAAACCTTATTTGTTTTAATACCTAATATTGCAATTATAGCTATAATATTATTTTTAATCAGATCATAATTTAAAAAAAAACTTTTAAGACAATTCTAGGAGTTTGCTATTAATTAGTAACGCCAAAGTGGCAAATATTTTGTACACTTTTATGTATGTTCTGGTCATATTTATAAATGCATGTGTAGGATAAATAAATGAAATGACTAAAGACATGCACATATCTTTTATCTTTTTTTTGACAGGATCTTTCATTGAATTATAAATTTTCACATTTGTGTCAATATAAACAAAAACCTGTACATCAATTTATTTTTATTCTGCATTCTTTTATTTTGGAGTTGAGCATTTACCCATTTTTATTGTTTTGTGGGCTTTTATTATTATGAAAGAACTCGTATGTCAATGAAATAAGCCCTTTTCTGTGTATCTAGCTAATCATTTTGCACATTTTGTTTCTATTTTGATATTGTGTCTGTTGAATTTTGCCATAAAGAAAATTAAATTTCACCTCTGTTTACTAGCTGTTTAACTTTAGGGAAGGTATTTGACCTGTCTGGGCCACATCCCTGTCTGTAAAACAGGGCTAGTAAAAATATCACGGAGTATTTAGAGCTAATTAATTTAAATATTTAGAAGAATGCCTAGCACATATTAAATGCCGTACAACTACATGTTATCACCACCACTACCACCACCACCATCATCGTGGTTTTTTTGGTTTAATCAAATTTGTCCATTGTTTTAGAGCTTCTAGCTTTCTGGTTTTCTTAGAAAGTTGTTGCTCAGTCTAAAGTTATAAACTAGATATATTTCTTAATTTATTTTTGTTGTTGTTGTTTTAAAAATGTCTCCTGTTTGCAAGCTAGTTGTTCTCAAATTTTTTTGGTTATTTGTCTGATCTGAAATGCCACAGTTAATTTATGCTAAATTTCCATAGTTTGGAGATCTCTTTCTGGGCTCACTATTTTGTTACCTTGATATGCCTGTCCTTTCACTTGCTAATGCAAATATAATTTAATATCTGCAATTTATTCACCATTCTTGTTTTCTTTTTCACAAGAAATTCAAATATACCCCATGTAATTCTGTTGATTTTCTAATAGGAACCATGCAAAATCTCTAGATTAATTTGGGGGGAGAAATGACATATTTATGTGATTTAGTCTTCAAGGCTAAGAGCAATCCTATACTTCTAACAGTCTTACCTAAACTGAGTTTGAAAGTTCTTTCATAGACGTCTTACATATTTCTTAACTTTAATTGATGCTTTTCCCCCTTATTGTAAGCGATATTGCTTTCTTTCATTACATTTTCTAACTGAATGCTGTTTAAATCTAAGAGTGATTTTGATAGTTACACATTAATCCATGAGTCAGCAAACTAAGCCCTCAGGTCAAATATGGCCCACTACCTGTTTTTGTAAGTAAAGTTTTATTGGAAAACAGCCATGCCCATTTGTTTACATATTGTCTATGGTTGCATTTATGCTACAAAAGTGGAGCTGCGTGTTGGGACAGAGACTGTATAGCCTGCAAAGTAAAAAATATTTACTGATTGTTTATAGAAAAGGTTAGCTAATCCCTATGTTAATTAATTTTATAACCATTTTATAATTCTCATTATTATAGTAGGTTTTAAGCTGATTTTCTTGCATCACCAGACATATGAACATATTAGTAAATAATAAAATATGTATTCCTTGTTAGTTTATATACCTCTTATTCCCTTCTCTTGTTTAATTCAGTTGGCTAGTATTATAATAACAATGCAAAATAATGGCCATGGTAGTAAAAGTACTTTCCATAGTCCTAAATTAAATAAAACTTAATCTGGCATTTCACAAGTAATCATAATTTTGGCTTTTTATAGTCACATTAAAGTATCCCTATGTTCCTGTTGTGTTAAAGTATCCTACCCTTCCCCAACTTAGGATTTTGTTTTAAAGTTTATAAAATTCATTTAGACACTACAGAGAAAATCATATATATTTTTATCCTATCTTTAATTAATATGTTGAAATATATTAGAAACTATCTTAATTATGTTACATTTTTATAATAGTACTAGACAATGGAATTAAGCAAAAGTAAGGAATATACTGGCTTGGTAAAAAGAATTTGGAAATGTTTTTGCTCTCTACTGTTTAAATATCATTGGGTTTATACTCTGTCTTAGTTATCTAGTGTTGCTGTAACAGAAATACAAGTGGGTGGTTTTAACGAACAGGAATTTACTTTCTCACGGTTTAGAGGCTGTTGTTGTGTGCCATCTGGTCGATTCTGACTTATAGCGACCCTACAGGACAGAATAGAACTGCCTCATAGTGTTTTCTGGGCTGTAATCTTTACAGAAGCAGATCACCAAGTCTTTTCTCCCCTGAAGCCTCTGGGTGGGTTCCAAACGCCAATCTTTTGGTTAGCAGTCAAGCTCTTAACTACTGTACCACCAGGGCTCCTTCAGGGTGCTGGCTTTAGGGGAAGGCTCCCTGTCAGCTCTGGGAGGAGGTCCTTGTCTCTTTTCCGCTTCTGTTCTTTGGTTCCTTGGCCATTTTCATGTGGCCTGGCATCTACAGTGAAACCTGTGAGAGCCAGAACTCAATGGGACTGCCTTGTTTTTCTGGGTCTTGAAAGATTTCCACCTTTGACAGGGTACAGTCTTACCACTTTTCTATCGCTCTCTGTTAAGAATCCTACCACATAAACACTCAGAAAGTGTTACTTTTCGATTTTATAGGACTGAAAAATAAACTAAACCATTTTTTATGGTTTACATGTTTATTCAAATTATGTACAAATATGTGCATATACTCTTCAAACAAAGATATGAGTAAAATTCACTTTTTAATAAAAACATCTAACGTCAACTGTTTAGTTTGTTTTGGCTTTTTGATGAAATTATTGAAACAAATTTCTAAGTCTGAAGCCTCTTCAAAAAACTCTTGGTCTCTTTTAACTTTTCCAAATTCCTTCAAAGTCTTTATTAGAGCTGAAAACTTGTGTTTGACTTAAAAGCTCAGGCTCCTCTAATGGGAGGTCCTCATCATCGTCATTGTCATCATCTTTAGACTGCAAGTCCACAATTCTTGCAGGTTTGTATCATTCATTTCTGTGCCAATTTCTTTCTCAGTATCAATGTAAGCTGCGGCACTGGCCCTATTTTCTGAAACACCACCATAAATGTCATTTTTTGCATCCTGAATCTGCATGATGTTATCAGGCTCGATAATTGTTTCGTTTTGTATACTATCGCCACTGCCAAATAAGAAACCAAAGTTCTTAAAGCCTTTTCTTATGGTTTCTTCCTTAATCATTTTGATTGATCACTTAAGAAATGAAAGTGCATCAAGGACATTAATTTTCCCTGAAATCTCCAGTTCTATCTTGCACATCTTAATGTTGATAATCATTTCTTGAAGCAATAGTAAATAGTAGTTTACTTTAATATTTTGGATAATGGCATTATCCACAGGTTGTAGGACTGACATTGTGGATGGTGGGAAAAAATTAACTTAATATTGGACAAGGGCAGTGACCTGTCCAATGACAAGTAGCATTGTCCACAAACAAAAGAATGCTTTGATTTTCTTATTTCATACTATTGTTGACTTTATTTAAAAACTCCTTGTAAATTGCTCCTATCATCCAAGCTTTTTTACTCCATTTTCATTCTGCTGAAGGCTGATTAATTTCAATATTCTTGAAGCACCGTGGTTTCTTGCTTTTTCCAATTACCCATGGTTTCTCAAATGATCATCTGCAAACATGGTCAAGAGGACAGTACGCCACCCTTTGGAAAACAGATCCCACGAGCATCTTTCTCCCTTCATTTTCAGGGTCCTATTCATCATCGCCCTGTAAAATAGAGCAGTCTCATCAGTGTTTGCAATGTCTTTAGGATCACATCCCCTTATGGTCTCTTTTAATTTTGTCAGCCAGTTTTGAATAATGTCTTTGTCAACCTTGTTTGACTCCCCACAAGCTACATTGCAAGTAATTCCATGGTTTATTTTTTTTTTCTTTTTCTTTTTTCTTTGGAAGCTCTGAAGCTACCCATTAGACTCTGAGAATCCATCAACTTTTAAAAAGTTTCACCAATTCCTTGCCTTTGCTTGCAGGATAGGTCCTGAAATGGGAACATTTTTGGCGGAGGCTTGAAGAAACCACTCAAAACAGATTTGATTTTTGCATAATTTCCATCCCTTCCTTTCTTGATATTATGTTGGTGCTGCTCATGTATATTTCAATTATCCTTTTCTTTCATAATTGAGTAAATTTGTGTTTTGCTGTACTTGAACTTAATTGCAGCTTCCTTGATAGTCTTTTTCTCTTTGGTTATCATCTTGACAACATCAAACTTTTCTTTCAGAGATAAATTTCTGTTCATGACTGTGAAGGAATAAGGTTTTTCTTTAAAAAAAAATAAGTTCTTATAAAATTAAGGAATTTATGATCTTCTCAAAAACATGAATATCAAAAAGATAAGAAAAATATGAAAATCATCAACATCATTATATGATATAGTGCACTTCAGTAAAATATTTAAGTAAAAAAAAAAACACATGAGAAGAATATTTTTGCTTCTGTTGTTGTTAGATGCCGTTGAGTTGATTCTGACTCACAGCGACCCTATATACAACAGAACGGAACACTGCCAGGTCCTGCGCCATCCTCACAATTTTTACTATATTGGAGCCCATTGTTGCAGCCACTGTGTCAGTCCATCTTGTTGAGGGTCTTCCTCTTTTTTGCTGACCTTCTTTACCAGGCATGATGTCCTTCTTTACCAAGCATGATGTCCTTCTTTACCAAACATGATGTCCTTCTCCAGGGACTGGTCCCTCCTGATAACATGTCTAAAGTACATGAGATGAAGTCTCTCCATCCTTGTTTCCAAGGAGCACTCTGGCTGTATTTCTTCCAAGACAGACTCGTTTGTTCTTCTGGCAGTCCATAGTATATTCAATATTCTTCGCCAACACCATAATTCAAAGGCATCAATTCTTCAGTCTTCCTTACTCATTGTCCACACACATTGAATGTGTTAAGTGAGGAAATGCTTCTCTATTTTTTGGGCCACGCAAGGAATTTTGAAGGAAAGAATTTCAAGGAAACAAAAGAGTGGATTTTGAAAATTGTAATAGCATGTATCAAAATTAAAATAACTAAAGCAAAAACTAAAAAATTAAAGATAAGGAGAAGAGTAAAACTTCTCATGACAAGGAAAAAAGTATGCTTTGGTAGATTTTAATGAAACTAAAGGAATTCATAAGTATCTCTTACCTTCTTCTAAACTTACGGATGTTGTTCTTTGCTGGAAAGAAACTTACAGGCAAAATTAAAAAATGAACAACAAAGGCCAAAATGTAAATAATAGACGTACTCAGAGAACAATAGCGATGTACAGTATGCACTAACACACAGTAACAATGCAAAAGGAAGTGGAAGACTGAGCCTCCGTTTCTGACTCTTGTACTTCTTGGCACTGTTTCAAGCTTTCACATCTGCACTTCCTCGTATTAGGGTTGCAATAGCAATGATTTTCTGATTCTGTCCATGTCTCACAGGTTCCGACTTTCATAGAATATTTATTAGGCTGAAGTAATAGTTTTAGTGGAAAATATTTGAGTTTTCCTTCTCTGACAGGTTTCTACCTTACAAAGGCTGTGGCTTTTGCGGGTTTAACTGTTATCTTCCCTCATCTGTATCATTCCTTGCTTCTATGCCTGATCTGCTCCTTTTATAGCTCAAAAGTGATTGGCTTAAAACACACCCTACACTGATATGGCCCCATTAATATAACAAATAAAACCATATTCCCAAATGGGATTACAGTCACAGGTATGTTGTTGTTGCTGTGTGCCATCCAGTCAATTCTTACTCATAGTGACCCAATGTGACAGAGTAAAGCTGCCCCATAAGGTTTTCTAAGCTGTAATCTTTACGGGAGCAGATCGTCAGGTCTTTTCTCCCACGAAGCCACTGGGTAGGTTCAAACTGCTGACCTTTCAGTTAGCAGCCAAGCGCTTAACCATTGCACCACAGATATAAACCAAAAACTACCGTGGAGTCGATTCCAACTCATAGAGACCCTATAGGACAGAGTAGAACTGCACCATAGGGTTTCCAAGGAGTGGTTGGGGCATTTGAACTGCCAACCTTTTGGTTAGCAGCTGAGCTCTAGGGGTTAGGGTTTACAACGCATATTTGAGGGACACAATTCAATCCATATCATACTCCCAGGAAAATTTGCTAGCAATTTTCTGTGAAACTACCAAGGCTTGGTATGTTCTTAAGGGTCATTCTTTAAAAGTATTCTCAACTTCCTCAATGGAATTGGAGTGTTAGATTGTCTTCTTTTGTGTTAAAATTACTGTAATTCATATTATCCTAAAGTGTGCAATTAAATCATGCTTTCTGATTCTTTTCAAAGATTTGAGAAAGACATTCTTTCATTTTTTCTTAACTGTTGTTGCTTCCATTTTAATTTCTAAATGTGTGTATTTGCACTTTTTTTATTAAATTAGCTAGTTGATTATATGATTGTTTGCTTTATTTCCCCTTAAATAACTAGTTTTCAGTTTATTGTATCTATTTCTTTTAAGTTTACTAAACATTAATTTATGTTTTTCTCTTTTTCTGCTCTTTCCACTTCCTTTTCTTGCATTTATTTTATTGCTCTTTTTCTAACTTCTTAAACAAATGCTTAACTAATTTGTTATCATTCTTGTTTGTAGTATCACTTTTCACGGAAAGAGGATATAAATGTGGCTTAAACTATAAGGATACTTATTATCTCAAATAACAAGAATTCTGGAGGTGGGATGATTCCACAGCTGGTTCAGCAGCTCAGTGATGTCTTCTAGGACTACCTGGATTATCTATCCTTTCATTCCACCTTTCTCAGATTATAAGAGTTGTCACCACTCATGCTTTCTGGATAGCTACAGCAGTTCCCAGCTCCTCATGCAAACTCAAGTATATCCAACAAAGCATTTTCTATTTTAAACCTAAAGTGTGGAAAGCAATCTCTGCCAGCAAGTAATTAGGTGTTGGGAGCTATTGGTTAGGAAACTAACAACACTTTTAAGTGCCACACTTGTTAAGATTTAAAATATTTTAAGTTATTAGAATTTCGAACAGTGTTTTAACCATGTCCTATTGGTCCTGATAAATAGTATTTATTCGTGATTATGTGTTAGATATTTTTGACTTCTAATTTTGATTTCCTCATTTATACCATACAGGTGTCTAAAAGTTATGTATTGTGTGTGTTTAGTTTCTAAGTCATAGTCTTTTTCTTATTATTAATTTATGGTTTTATACATTGTGAAAAGAGACTGTGGTATGCTTATTTTTAATATTTGGGAAATTATTAGGGATACTTATTGATGTGTGTGACAAAATATACAGGAAATTTTGTAACATTGTCATGTGCACATTTCAAATAGATATGTTCTCTGATTTCAGGGCATATATCTTGATATACATCTATTAGGACCATTTAAATTTGTATTTACTTGATTGAACATGAATTGATATTGTTGTTGTTAGGTGCCGTTGAGTCAGTCTGACTCACAGCGACCCTATGTATGACAGAATGGAACGCTGCACCATCCTTGCAATCATTGTTGTGCTTGAGCCCATTGTTGCAGCCATGTGTCAATCCATCTCGTTAAGGGTCTTCCTCTTTTTCGCTGACCCTCTACGTTACCAAGCATGATGGACTGATCCCTCCTAATAACATGTCCAAAGTATACGAGACTTAGTCTCGCCGTCCTTGCTTCTAAGGAACATTCTGGTTGTACTTCTTCCAAAACAGATTTGTTCGTTCTTTTGGCAGTCTATAGTATACTCAATATTCCTCACCACCACCACAATTCAAAGGCGTCAGTTCTTCTTTGGTCTTCCTTATTCATTGTCCAGCTTTCACATGCGTATGAGGCAACCAAAAACACCATGGCTTGGGTCAGGCGCACCCTAGTCTTCAAGGTGACATCTTTGCTCTTCAACACTTTAAAGAGATCTTTTGCAGCAGATTTGCCCAATGCAATGCATCCCTTGATTTCTTGACTGCTGCTTCCATGGATTTTTATTGTGGATCCAAGTAAAATGAAGTCCTTGACAACTTCAATATTTTCTCCATTTATCATGATGTTGCTAATTAGTCCAACTGTGAGGATTTTTGTTTTATGTTGAGGTGTAATTCATACTGAAGGCTGTAGTCTTTGATCTTCATCAGTAAGTGCTTCAAGTCCTCTTCACTTTCTGTAAGCAAGGTTTTGTCATCTGTATAATGAAGGTTGTTAATGAGTCTTCCTCCAATCCTGATGCCCCGTTCCTCTTCATAGAGTCCATCTTCTTGGATTATTTGCTCAGCATATAGATTGAATAGGTATGATGAAAGGATAGATGTGAGTTAAAGATCTTCAGTGATATTTCATCCTTTTATTTCTTTCTATTCTTGATAATTCAAATTTGACACTTTTTAAATGAATTTTCTTTCTTATTTTCTGCAATCTGCCAGTTTATTTTTCTTTTTTCCTCTCATTTCTCTTCTTTGAAATCTTATAGAACATCTTTAACCTTTTTTTCAGGGAAGCCATATTTTCTTTAATATCGTTAATTTAATGTAGAAGATTTAAAATGTATTCTTACTCAATGTGTAACTTTTTCTAAGATTGTTTATGACTTTTTAAAATGTTTTCAACTTCTTTGTTACTTTTAGTACTTTTAAACAGGTCCTTTACTAGTTATGTTATGATTATAATTCATCTTAGAATTAGGTAAATGTTTTGGGGAAAAGTTTCAATAAGATTTCAATTATAAGGAACAGAAACCTCTCTAGTTATTTTAAGAGCAGATTTAAAACAGATTGGAAAATCTAAAGAAATGGGCTGACACCCATTATCCCATGATAAGCAACACAACTGATCTATCAGTGGAGTTGCTGCCTCTTCTATTATCAAGACTGTAGCTAATCAGAAAGATGCAATTGAAACTGTTGACTTCAATAACACAGCATCATAACTTCAATCCAATGGTCATTAACTGGCTCCTATTTTTGGTTCCAGAGACACGCCATGCTTTACAGATACATACCAGCACAAAATGGATGTCCCACATCCTGTCTCTTGACAACCTGGAGGCTAGTGATGAACATTGAATGTTGCTTCAGGAAAAAAACAAAACAAACAAAAAGCCAACAATCCCATGACCTTGCTTGGCAGCAGAATAAAGAAGTTTCAAAATTTACGTGAATGTATTTCTTTGGCATAATCTATATAATTTTCAGAACCCTAGCTATGAGGGAACTAGAAAATAGAGTTTTTAGTTTTCTAGACTGAAGAACAGGAGAACCAACTATAATGAGATTGAAGTGAGTATTGAGTGCCAATCCAGCATATCCACTACATCCAGGCTTTCATTAAATACTATGAGGGAGAAGGACCCAGAGAATGAGTTGAGGAAATAAGCATCTTAGATTTAGATCAACAGAATTAAAAGTCTTTCTCCTTGACACAGAATACTGAGAGTATTTTCCATCTACCGGTTGGTAAAAGACTGCCTCTTGGTGAATCCAACATTTTAGTGATAATTTATATGGTAATTTAATTTAGCTTTCACTACTCTTCAGCTAACAAAGCTCACCAACTACAGAGCTTTATACCTCCTGTTCTTCTATGCCCTGTCACAGTGAAAATCTGCTTTCTACCATGATGACTTGTCTGTCAAATTCTTTGATCATCACTTTCTCTTGACATTTCTTCATGTCTCCTGGGTTCTGCTACACTTCTCTAGCCTGTCAGTGGTCCATGGACCTTATGTTTCAAAGCATGGATGGCCATTTTGGTAGGCCACCAACTTATGAACAGTTCTGTGAGGCAGATACCTGAGAACTGAAAAGGCAGTAACTTCTTTGGGGATGCTATCTCAATTTGGTCCAAATTCTACTCTAAACCATTAGCTATTCTTTGCGAATTTTGTGTTTTGACTGTCTTATGAGTTCAACAAGTTTGAGTTTTTACTTCTTTATTTTTCCATGTTTTTGTCCTCAATTGTTTTCAGGGAAGAAGATGGAATAGAAACCACTTTATACATCTACTTCTGATCTCATTAAATAATCAAACAGTCTCTTTATAGATAATTTGGAATACAAAGAAAGTAAATAATAGATAAAAAATTACTAATTATCTTTTAAATTATCTGATAGATAAATATCCCTATTACCCCATTTCTGTCAAGTTGATTTCGACTCATACCAACCCTGTAGAAGAAATACAGGATCCTGAAAAGCTAATATTATAGAACATGACTCAGAAAAAGCCTTAAAAAGCCAATTGGTTCCCAAAATTCTTATTTTACAGGTTAGGAAACTGATAGAAACACATTTGTTTGTACTAAATTTTGTTAATTTGCAGTTAAGGACAGGAGAAAAGTCCAACTTTAAATATGTAAAATCAGTACACTCAATTTAGAAGCAAAAATATTTTAATATACATGCCATGTAGGACATTTGAGGCAAAATCAGTGGAGTCTGTACATTAAGAAGTGAAATGGTTTCAACAACTACTCATTGTATTATCTTTCAGTAAAGCTGGTTCGATCATGACAGATTCTGATGTGCAGAGCCTCATAAATATCAGTTATTCATTCAAAATGTGTGGAGGGACCGTAGATGAGAAACAGCTGCTGTGATCTCTGGTCTTTTCAGTTTCTTTAAACAAATCTGTTTGAATCAGCGGGTTCTTCATGGTGATATCAATTTCTGTGAATATAGTTGGACAAAAAATGGAAAAGGAAGTGATAAAAAAAAGAGTATGGAAAAGAGCTGAAGCAGATATTGTGAGCATAGGACTTCTAAAAAGGTAGTTTTTCAACCATGTGTTTTCTTAATACATGGAATAGCCACAAAGGCATACTTAAAGAAGCCAAACCTGATCTTAAAAGCATAACACATCCATGTTTATTTTTGATTATATGAGCAAGGGTATCCCACAAAGAAATTAGAATGAAACATATAAAGCAAAGGTTGATAAAGCAGCCACTTAATAGGAATGCTCTAGATAGAGATTTTAGCTTAGAGCAGAAGATGTACAGAAACTGATTTCCCTCAACACTGCAAGTAAGTGTTAAAATCTCCCATGCTACTAAATTACAGTGTTCATTCTCCAACTGTTTTCAACCTATGGGCAGTGAAGGTAGAATTAAAGAGCAATCACCTTGTAAAAAGAGCTTAATGTAGTTTACAACTCTTATTTATATCATACTCTTAAATGCTGAAATGTTTCATTCAATATAGTATAACATAGACTATTTTTACAAGTCTAGCTTATAAAACTGCAATCACTGTGCAATTAGAATACCACTGCAATTAAAGTGTGTGTAATGGAACATTCAGAAACGTACACATGACTTTCCTTTATAACCGCTGAGGGAGACATCTTATATGCAAGTCTCTCAACTTATAAGATTCATTAGGCTAACAAGGGAACTTCTTTATTCACACAATAGCTTTATACACACATGCACACACACACACATATCTACTACAGTGTGTTATGTGTTTATAAACATCCAAAGGAAAATTTCAGAAGTTTATAGTGTCAAATTTTGAATTGATAGATGAAGATAAAATTCATTTGGTGTTGTTTATAGATTTTCCTTTTCTATATCATTTTTTTAAATGAGAAGAGAAAGTGAGCAACCTCACAGCACCAGACATTATACAAATTACTTATGTAAGTTATCTTAATTGATTCCCAGAAACATTTGGGAAAGTAGTTCTCTTTCAGTTTCACAGAAGAGGAGACTGAAGCTCAAAGAGGCAAACTTATTACAGCCAATAAGTTTTAGGGCTGGAATGCAAACCTAGGTCTGCTGGTCACAAAATCCTTGCCAAAATATGAATTCCATTTACCTAGAATTATTACTATTATAAATATATTGTTAATGTATTTGGGGATCTTTTTGTAATTAGATGGACTCTGTATGAAAAATTTCCCACATACTCTGAATGTGCTTTACTTAAAGATGGAAAGATCCTTACAGATGATCTAGCTACACATCTTTATTTTTAAGAAAAGGTTATGGGAATCTAGGGAGTTGAGGTGATTACTTAAAGTTCTCAACAATTTAAAAAACAGGATCAAGTTTAGAAACCTAGAACATCTAACAACCAGCTTGCTGTTTATTGATTCCAACTTGCCAATAATCTTTGATTTAATGACTACATACATATTATAGATTCCAAATGTTAATCACAAACATGTCAAAGTATTAGTTCAACTAATATGGATGGCTGACAAATAATCTGAGAAGCTGGACTATATGAAGAAGAATGAGGCATCAGGATTGGAGGAAGACTCATCAACAACTTTCGTTATGCAGATGACACAACTTTACTTGTTGAAAGTGAAGAGGACTTGAAGCACTTACTGATGAAGATCAAGCCAACAGTATGGATTACACCTCAATATAAAGAAAACAAAAATCCTTACAACTGGACCAGTAAGCAACATCATGATAACCGGAAAAAAGATTGAAGTTGTCAAGGATTTCATTTTACTTGGATCCACAATCAATGCCCATGGAAGCAGCAGTCAGGAAATCAAACAACATATTGCATTGGGCAAATCTGCTGCAAAAGACCTCTTTAAAGTGTTAAAAAGCAAAGATGTCCCTTTGAGGACTAAGGTGTGCCTGACCCATGCCATGGTATTTTCAATCATCTCATGTGCATGTGAAAGCTGGACAATGAATAAGGAAGACCAAAAAAGAACTGATGCTTTTGAATTATGGTATTGGTGAAGAATTTTGAATATACCATTGTCTTAGGTTGGGTTCTCTAGAGAAGCAAAACAAGTGAAGTGTGTGTGTGTGTGTGTGTATACATACATATATATATATATATAGAGAGAGATTTATCTCAAGGAAATGGCTCATGTGGTTCTCAAGTCCCAAGTCTGTGGGTTAGGCATCAGGCTGGAGGCTTCTCCTGAATCACATAGCTGCAGGGGCTGATGAACCCAAGATTGGCAGGTCAGATGGCAGGCTGCTGCCTCATGGGCTGCGGAGGCTGATGAATCCAAGATTGGCAGGTAAGATGGCAGGCTGCTGGCTCACAGACTGTGGATGCCAACGAATCCCAGGATTGGCAGGGAATATGTCAGGCTGCTGGCTCCATTCACAAGAACCAGAGGTCAGATGATGATGATCCGGATGCAGGATCCAGAGCGAGCAAAATCCAGCTAGTTTTGCCATATATATTGGATGCAGGCAACACCCCTGAGGGAACTCCCCTCACAACTGATAGGCTGATCACATCGGTTCACATTATGGAGGTGATCACATTAGATCATAAAGTGGAGGATAAATACATCATTACATAACTGCCAAATTACATCATTACATAACTTCCAAACTACTTCATTACATAACTGTCAAACACTGCGAATCATGGCCCAACCAAGTTGACACAAAACCTTAACCATCACAACCATAGACCTCCAGAAGAACAAACAAATATGTCTTGGAAGAGGTACAGCCAGAATGCTCCTTAGAAGTGAGGACGGTGAAACTTCATCTCACGTACTTTCGACATGTTATCAGGAGGGACCAGTCTCTGGAAAAGGACATCATGCTTGGTAAAGTAGAGGATCATCAAAAAAGAGGAAGACCTTCAACGAGATGGACTGAACCAGTGGCTGCAAAAATGGTCTCCAACATAGCAATGACTGTGAGGATGGTGCAGGACAGGGCAGCATTTTGTTCTGTTGTACATAAGGTCTCTATGAATCAGAACTGACTCAACAGTACCTAACAAAAACAATATGGATTGAGCGACTACTTACACACCACATTAAGAACCAACAGCACAAATATTATTAGGCATTCCTATGTAGATCTTCCAAATGATCTCATTTTTCCTTTATATATAGTAGTACCTATCCCATAGAATTTTTGTGTCGATTAAATGAAACAATTCATGTAGAATACACCCACTCCTCATTTAATAGACATGGTTAGGTCCCAAAGACCAGGTCATTATGCAACATAGGCATTATTTGAAAATGGAGGATGACCACATCAGATCACAAAATGGAAGATGACAACTTCGTTACATAACTACCAAATTACATCATCACATAACTGCCAAATTACATCATTATATAACTGCCAAATTACATCATTGCATAACTGCCCCTTGCACCTCGACATTCGTTACTGCCAGATGTATGTCATTAATTTACAAAGCAGTTGGATAGTAGATTTTTTTACTATTGTCATAAATGCAAAATGTTGAATAATGAGATTGTCAGTAAGTTTTGAGTGGGTGTACATAGAACAACCTATGGCATATAGTGAAGTGCTAATTATTGTTATTGATAGTATCACCAATTTAGCCCTCATACTCCATATCCTCTGCATGTATGCATTGCTTACTTCCCCTGGAGGAATACAGTTCTATTTCCTAAAGCAGCTTACAAAACAAAAACAACTGTGATAATGTTAAGGAAATGCTATAGTGCTTTGTATAAAAAATAGGATCAAATTTAGGTTTTTTAGAAGAAAAATCTTCCCTTTAGTTCCTTCTCTTTGGTTCCATCCTTTGTGGTAGGCAGCCTCTAAGGTGGCCCCCATAATTCTCACCTGTTTGTATTTCATGCCTTGTATAATCCCCTACCCTTGAGTGCAGGCAAGACCTGTGATTTTTTCTAGCAGTAAAATATGGCAAGGGTGAAGGGACTTTGCAGATGTAATTAAGTTCCCAAATAAGTACATATTGAATTAATCAAAAGGGAGATTATCCAGGTGGGCCTGACTTAATCAGGTGAAAGCCCTTAAAAAAGGGATTGGCCTCTCTCTGAGCAGTACTGATGAAATAGAAGACTATGTTGGAAAAACCCATGTGGCAAGAAACTGAGTGTGGCCTCCAGTCGGCAGCCAGCAAAAAGCCAGGGCCTTCAGTCATCCAGCTGCAAGAAAATGAATTCTGCAAACAACTTGAATAAGCTTGAAAGCAGATCCTTTCCCAGCTGGGCTTCCAGATGAAAATGCAACCTGACCAACACTTTGATTGAAGTTTTGTGAGACCTGAACAGAATATCCAGCTAATCCAGGCCTGGAATCCTGACCCATAGAAACTGTGAGATAATAAATATGTGTTGTTTTAAATGGCTAAATTTGTGCTAATTATTTACATAGCATAGAAACTAATATTGAGCTTTGTTTTGTTTTGTTTGTCCCTCTCTAAAGCATGCTGGTGGTGCAGACTAGAAGGAAAGAATAAAGCACTTTAAGATGAACATAAAGGAAGGAATTTGCATTTTGGTTTACATATTAATGAGAAAAGTTATGGAGAAAACAATCTCTCAGTTTCGGCAGCAATTTCCTTGTAATTAACTGAAAACTACCAACATGTTAGGAATCAACTACATTTGTGGAAAGAGACAATGGAGAAGCTTCAATATCATTAGTCAGAACAAGGCCAAGGACTGACTGCGGAACAGACCATCGATTGTTCATATGCAAACTCAAGTTGAAGCTGAAGAAAATTATAACAACCCTATGAGGGCCAAACTATGACCTTGAGTATATCACACTTGAATTTAGAGATCATCTCAAGAATATATTTGATGCATTGAACACTAATGACTGAAAACCAGAAGATTTGTGAGATGACATCAAAGGCATCAAACGTGAAGAAAGCAAAAGGTCATTAAAAAGACACGAAAGAAAGAAAAGACCAAAATGGATGTCAGAAGAGACTCTGAAACTTGCTCTTGAACATAGAGTAGCTAAAGCGAATGGAAGAAATGATCATGTAAAAGAGCTGAACAGTCTCTTTGAAAGGGCAGCTCGAGAAAACAAAGTAAAGTATTGCAATGAAATATGCAAAGACCTAGAGATAGAAAACCAAAAGGGAAGAACACACTTGGCATTTCTCAAGCTGAAATAACTGAAGAAAAAAATCCAAGCCTTGAGTCGCAATTTTGAGGGAGTCTATGGGCAAAATATTGAATGATGCCAGAAGGATCAAAATAATATGGAAGGCATGCACAGAGTTGCTGTGCCAAAAAGAATTGGTTGACGTTCAGCCATTTCAGGAGGTAGCATATGATCAAGAACCAATAGTACTCAGGGAAGAAGTCCAAGCTGCATTAAAGGTATTGTCAAAAAACAAGGCTCCAGTAACTGATGGAATACCAATTGAGATGTTTCAACAAACTGATGCAATGCTGGAAGTGCTCACTCGCGTATGCCAAGAAATTTGGAAGACAGCTACCTGGCCGACCAACTAGAACAGATCCATATTTTTGCCCATTCCAAAGAGGTGATCCAACAAAATGTGTAAATTATTGAACAATATCATTAAAATTAATATCACACGCAAGTAAAATTTTGCTGAAGATAATTTAAAAACAGTTGCAGCAGTACATCAGGAGGAAATTGCCAGAAATTCAAGCTGGATTCAGAAGAGGATGTGGAACAAGGGATATCATCGCTGATGTCAGATGGATCTTGACTGACAGCAGAGAATACCAGAAAGATGTTTACTTGTGTTTTATTGGCTATGCAAAGGCATTTGACTGTGTGGATCATAACAAATTATGGATAACATTGTGAAGAATGGGAATTCCCAAACACTTAATTGTGCTCATGCAGAACCTGTACATAGATCAAGAAGAGTCATTCAAATAGAACAAGGGGATACTTAGTGGTTTAAAATCAGAAAAAGTGTGCATCAGGGTTGTATCCTTTCACCCTATGGAGGAGGCAGGGCCAAGATGGTAGAATAATCAGATGCTTCATGTAGTCCTGCTTAAAACAAAGACTCAAAAAAACATGTGAATTGGATATATATGACAACCTAGGGACCGTAATCATCAAAGACAAAGCTGAACGACCTGAAAATAGGGAACCAGAGATGTCAATATGTAAATGATGACAATGTCAAAGCAAAAAAGAGGGAATAAATTGTGTAATCATAGAACTTCCATATGGAAAGGAACTCAAGGTGATATCAAGAAATAAACTGGTTTAAACTTAGAAAAATAAAGGTAAATTTCAAGGTAACAGCAAAGGAAGCTAACAAACCCATCCCCCAAAATAAAAAAGAAGAAAAACATAAAGAGTCAGCAAAAACACAAAACCAACAATAATGAAAAAGATGTAAAGAGAATACATACACAAAAAGAACTCAGCACAGAAAATTAAGCAGAACAAAGAAACCGGCAACACCACCAAAAAAAAAAAAAAAAATCAAAATGACAGCAGTAAATAACTATCAATAACTACACTGAATGTAAATGGCCTAAGTGCACCAGTTAAAGCAACAGAGAGTGGCAGAATATATTAAAAAAAAATATGATCCATCTAAATGCTGTCTACAAGACACACACCTTAGACACAAAGACATAAACAAACTAAAACTCAAAGGATGAAAAAAATGTATATCAAGCAAACAATAACTATAAAAGAGCAGGAGTGGCAATATTAATCTCCGATGAAATAGATTTTAAAGCAAAATCCACCATAAAGGATAAGGAAGGACACTATACAATGATTAAAGGGTCAGTACACCAGGAGGACATAACCATAATAAATATATACACACCCAATGACAGGGCTCCAAAATACATAAAACAAACTCTGATAGTATTGGAAAGAGAAATAGACAGTTCCACAATAATAGTTGGATACTTCAACACCCCACTTTTGGTGAAGAACAGAACATGTAGAAAGAAGCTCAATAAAGACACAGAAGATCAAAATGCCAAAATCAACCAACTCGACCTAGTAGACATATACAGATCATTCCACCCAAGAGCAGCAAAGTACACATTCTTTTCCAATGCACATGGAACATTCTCCAGAATAGACCACACTTTAGGCTGCAAAGCAAGACTTAACAAAATCCAAAACATCAAAATAATACAAAGCAATCTCCCCTGATCATAATGCCTTGAAAGTAGAAATCAATAACAACACCTTGCTTAAAAACTACTTGCTAATAGAAGAAATCAAGGATGGAATAAAAAAATTCATGAAATCAAATGAGAATGAAAGCACTTCTTACCAAAACCTTTGGGACACAGCAAAAGCAGTGCTTGGAGGTCAATTTATAGCACTATAGACACACATTAAAAAAAGAAGAAAGGGGCAAAATCAAAACATTAACCCTACAACTCTAAAAGTAGAAAGAGAGCAGCAAAAGCAGCCCTAGGGCACCTGAAGAAAGGAAATAATAGAGATTAGAGCAGAAATAAATGAAATAGAGAACAGAGAAACAATTTAAAGAATCAACAAGACCAAAAGTTGGTTCTTTGAAAAGATCAACAAAATCTACAAACCACTGGCCAAATTGACAAAAGAAAAACAGGAGAGGAAGCAAGTAACTCAAATAACAAATAAGATGGGTGATATCACAACAGACCCAACTGAAATAAAGAGGATCATAACAGAATACTATGAAAAATTATATTCCAATAAAATTTTTGAAAACCTAGAGGAAATGAACAAATTTCTATAAACACACTACCTATCTAAACTAACACAAACTGAGGTAGAAAAACTAAACAGACCCATAACAAAAGAAGAGACTGAAGAGGTGGGGGAAAAAAAAAAAAGCCCTGGCCCTGACAGCTTCACTGGAGAATTCTACCAAACTTTCAGAGAAGAGCTAACACCAGTAATACTCCAGATATTTCAGAGGATAGAAAAGGCAGGAATACACCTGAACTTATTCAATGAAGCCAGCATAACCCTGATACCAAAGCCAGGCAAAGACACCACTAAAGAAGTAAACTACAGACCAGTATCCCTCATGAACAAAGACGGAAAGATTCTCAACAAAATTCTAGCCAATAGAATTCAACAGCATATCAAAAAAGTAATACATCATGACCAAGTGGGATTCATACCAAGTATGCAGGGATGTTTCAACATTAAAAAATCAATCAACATAATCCATCACATAAATAAAACAAAAGAAAAGAACCACATGATCTTATCACTTAAAGCAGAAAAGACATTTGACAAAGTTCAACACCCATTCCTGATAAAAAAAACTCTCAGCAAAATGGGAATAGAAGGGAAATGCCTCGACATATAAAGGGCATTTATACAAAACCAACAGCCAAAATAATTCTAAATGGATAGAGACTGAAAGCATTCCCCTTGAGAATAGGCACTAGACAAGGGTGCCCTTTATCACCACTCCACTCAGCACTGTGCTGGAAGTCCTACCCATTGCTGCTGAGTTGATTCCGACTCATAGCGACCCTGTAGGATAGAGTAGAACTGCTCTATAGAGTTTCCAAAGAGCGCCTGGTGGATTTGAACTGCTGACTTTTGGTTAGCAGCCATAGCTCTTAACCACTACGCCACCAGGGTTTCTGCTGGAAGTCCGAGCTAGAACAAAAAGCAAGAAAAAGAAATAAAGGGCATCCAAATTAGTAAGAAAGAGGTAAACTATCCCTATTTGCAGACGATATGATCTCATACGCAGAAAACCCCAAGAATCCACAAGAAAGCTACTGTAATTAATAGAAGATTTCAGCAAAGTATCAGGATACAAGCTTAACATACAAAAATCACTAGGATTCCTCTACACCAACAAAGAGAACTTTGAAAAAGAAATCACCAAATCAATACCATTTACAATATCCCCCAAGAAGATAAAGTAATTAGGAATAAATCTAACCAGGGATGGAAAAGACCTATACAAAGAAAACTACAAAACACTACTGCAAGAAACCAAAAGAGACCTACATAAGTGGAAAAACAGCATGCTCATGGATAGGAGACTCAGCATTGTGAAAATGTGAGTTCTACCCAAAGCGATGTACAGAAACAATACAATCCTGATCCAAATTCCAGCAGCATTCTTTCACGAGATGGAGAAACAAATTACTAACTTTATATGGAAAGGGAAGAGGCCCCAAATGAGTAAAGCATTACTGAAAAAGAAGAGCAAAGTGGGAGTCCTCAAACTACCTGATTTTAGAGCCTATTATACAGCCACGGTAGTCAAAACAGCCTGGTACTGGTACAACAACAGACACATAGACCAATGGAACAAAATTGAGAACCCAGACGTAAATCCACCCATCTATGAGCATCTGATATTTGACAAAGGCCTAAAGTCCATTAAATGGGGAAAGACAGTCCCTTTAACAAATGGTGCTGGCATAACTGGATGTCCATCTGTAAAAAAATGAAACAAGACCCATACTTCACACCATACACAAAAACTAACTCAAAATGGATGGAGGACCTAAATATAAAATAAAAATGAAAAAAATCATGGAAGAAAAAATAGGAACAATACTAGGGGTCCTAATAAAAAAAAATAGCTATAGAGTTGATTCTGACTCATAGCGACCCTATAGGACAGAGTAGAATTTCCCCATAGGGTTTCCAAGGAGTTGCTGGTGGATTTGAACTGCCAACCTTTTGGTTAGCAGCCGAGGTCTTAACCACTGCACCACCAGGGCTCCTGGGACCCTAATATATGGCATAAATAGTATACAAACTGTAACTAACAATGCACAAACACCAGAAGAGAAACTAGATAACTGGGAACTCCTAAAAATTAAACACTTATGCTCATCAAAAGACTTCACCAAGAGTAAAAAGAGAACCTACAGACTGTGGAAAAAATTTTGGCTACCACATATCCAATAAGGGTCTAATCTCTGAAATCTACAAGGTACTGCAATACCTCAACAACAAAAAGACAAATAATCCAATTGAACAATGGGCAAAGGACAAGAACAGACACTTCACCAAAGAAGATATTCACGTGGCTAACAGACACATGTGGAAATGCTGGAGATCATTAGCCATTAGAAAAATGCAAATCAAAACTACATTGAGATACCGTCTCACTCTGACAATACTGGCACTAATCTAAAAACACAAAATAACAAATTTTGGAGAGGTTGTGGGGAGATTAGAACTCTTATGCACTGTTGGTGGGAATGTAAAATGGTATAACCACTTTGGAAAACAATATGGTGTTTCCTTAAAAAGCTAGAAATAAAAAAAAACCATACAATCCAGCAATCTCACTCTTAGGAATATACCCTGGAAAAATAAGAGCCGTCACATGAATAGACATATGCACACTCATGTTCATTGCAGCATTATTCACAATAGCAAAAATATGGAAACAATCTAAATGCCCATCAACAGATGAATGAATAAACAAATTATGGTACATACACAGACTGGAATACTATGTAAAGATGAACAATGATGAATCCGTGAAATGTCTCTAAACTTGGGTGAATCTGTAGGGCATTATGCTGAGTGAAATAAATTAGTCACAAAAAGACAAATATTGTATGAGAACACTATTATAAGAACTCAAGAAAAGGTTTACACACAGAAAAAGCATTCTTTGATGGTTAAGAGGGTGGGGAGGGAGGGGGAGGAGAAATCAATAACTAGATAGTAGCCAAGCATCAACTTTGGTGAAGAGAAGGACAACACACAATATAGGGGAAGTCAGCACAACTGGACCAAAACAAAAGCATAGAAGTTTCCTAGACACATCCAAACACTTTGAGAGACTGAGTAGCTAGGGCTGGGGGCTGGGGAACATAGTCTTGGGGAACATCTAGGTCAATTAGCATAACATAGTTCATAAAAAAAAGTTGTACATCCCACTTTGGTGAGTAGCGTCTGGGGTCTTAAAAGTTTGCAATTGGCCATCTAAGATTATCTATCTTATCCAGAGCAAAGGAGAACGAATAAAACCAAAGACACAAAGAAAATATTAGCCCAAAGGAGTAAAGTACAACATGAACCAGAGACTCCCTCAGCCTGAGACCAGAAGAACTAGATGGTGCCCAGCTACCATCAATGACTGTTCTGACAGGGAACACAACAGAAAGTCCCGGAACAGAGGGGGATAAAAATATAGAACAGAATTCAAATTCACAAAAACAAAGACCAGACTTATTAGTTTGACAGAGATTGGAGGAACCCCCAAAACTATGGCCCCCAGAAACTTTGCAAACCCAGAACTGAAACCATTCCTGAAGCTCACTTTTCAGACAAAGATTAGACAGGCCTACGAAACAAAAGATAACACACATGAGGAACGTGCTTCTTAGTTCAATCATTATAAATGAGACCAAATGCGCAGCTCCTGTCCAAAAGCAAGATGAGAAGGCAGGAAGGGACAGCAACTGGACGAATGGACACAGGGAACCCAAGGTGGAAGGGGAGCATGCTGTCACATTGTGGGGATTGCTACCAATATCACAAAACAATATGTGTATAAATTTTTGAATGAGAAATTAACTTGAGCTGTAAACTTTCACCTAAAGCATGTGGAAAAAAAAAAGAAAACCCTATGGAGCACAGTTCTACTCTGACACACACAGGGTCACAACGAGTCGGAATTGACTCAAAAGCAATTGGTATCCTTTCCTTTAAGATAGCTCAAGTTCTGATTTCATGAACAGTGTGAAACAGAGTCATTAAGCAAAAATTTATGAGGCTTTCTAGGAAGGGAGACGGGAAAGAGTATTTTCCCTGATTCAGTCTACATTCCAGTCTGCTTCTTCATCCCTGTCTGACTCCCCACTGATGATCTGATCTCCAGAGCGTTAGTCCTGGAATTAGGAGAAAAAGAAAATGCCTTACATCTTTCCCTATGAAATTCTCTTTCTAATGCCCCTGAGAACTATGCACCTTATATGCTGAAGTTGATGAACAAAGACAGTGTTGCAAAATTGGTGTTTGTATACCACCTTTGCAAGTCCTGCATAGATGGTCTTCTCCTAACTTCAAAATAAGGGGTTGTTGGTAGTTATTTTGTGGCCTAAGACACAAATGAGATTAAAATAGTTCCATTTAATATCCTGTTTTTACAGTTCTCATATTATGAATGGATTATTCACAGAAAAGTCAAAATAGGTAAATGTAACCTGGAAAAAATTATAACTAAATTTTCAGAAACAATATAAACACAATAAAAACAGCCATGGCTGTTGAAAATGTAGATAGTGCTGTGATGAGACCAGGAAAAACCATTTGGAAAGGTTATAAAGAAAAAAAGATTAGTTGAAATAATCTCATTTTAATATGTCAATCATTGGTTTTAAAACATACATTTTATTCATTCTCAAATATAAAATAAAGAGATCTGGCTTGGTTAAACTAAAAGACAAATATGAATCATACAAAATTTAAAACACTATTATTTATTACCCAGAAGGCACTAAATAAAAATCAGTAAAAAAAAAAATACATTTAGCAAGTGTTCAAAATAATAATACCTACAGAAGTGTAAATGTTGTATCAAATATTAGAGTCAATGAAATATTTTTGTTTCAGGAGGATATACCTTACAGTTTTTTTTTTTTAATTTAGAATATGGAATATGTTGCTATTGCCTAAGTGATAGAGATGCATTTATACTCATAATGCCATTTTGTGATTTAGGCCAAAATGAAGACAGGTCTTAGCTAATAAATGGACTGTTTATTTTAGGGTTTACCACCTGGAGGAAGAGAAATTAAAGCTTAATAAGTAGACTCTAGACCAAACTGTGCATACTTTATACTATGCATTTCACAATCATTTCATGTATTTTTTAACATTATTTAATTAATTAAAACTATAGCTTCGTTTATATGTTATGGATTGAATTGTATCCCCCCGAAATTTGTGTGTCAACTTGGCTAGTCCGTTGTCATGGACTGAATTGTGTCCCCCAAAAATATATGTATGAATTTGGCTAGGCCATGATTCCCAGTATTGTGTGATTGTCCACCATTTTGTCATCTGATGTGATTTTCCTGTGTGTTGTAAATCCTGCCTCTGTGATGTTGAGATGGGATTAGAGGCCGTTACGTTAATGAGGCAGGACTCAATCTACAAGATTGCATTGTGTCTTGAGCCAATCTCTTTTGAGATATAAAAGAGAGAAGCGAGCAGAGAGACATAGGGGGCTTGTACCACCAAGAAAGTAGAGCCAGGAATGTGTGTCCTTTGGACCCGGGGTCCCTGCATTGAGAAGCTCCTAGAGCAGGGAAAGATTGATGCAAGGACCTTCTTCCAGAACCAACAGACAGATAAAGCCTTCCCCTGGAGCTGGCACCTTGAATTCAGACTTCTAGCCTCCTAGACTGTGAAAGAATAAATTTATCTTTGTTAAGGCCATCCACTTGTGGTATTTCTGTTATAGCAGCACTAGATAACCAAGACATCCATGATTCCCAGTATTGTGTGATTGTCCACCAGTTTATCACTTGATGTGATTTTCCAATATATATTGTAAATCCTACCTCTACGATGTTAATGAGGTGGGATTAGCAGGGTTATGTTAATGAGGCAGGACTCAATCTACAAGATTAGGTGGTGTCTTAAATGAATCTTTTTTGAGATATAAAAGAGAGAAGGGAGCAGAGAGACAGGGGGACCTCATACCACCAAGAAACAAGAGCCAGGAGAATAGCGTGTCCTTTGGACCCGGAGTCCCTGTGCTGGGAAGCTCCTCGACCGGAGAAGATTGATGACAAGGACCTTCCCCCAGAGTCAACAGAGAGAAAGCCTTCCCTTGGAGCTGGCATCCTGAAATTGGACTCCTAGCCTTCTAGACTGTGAGAGAATAAACTCTTTGTTAAAGTCATCCACTTGTGCTATTTCTGTATAGCAGCACTAGATAACTAAGACATTTATACAAATAAAAATTAAGACATGGAGGTAAAATTGTCCTGTATTTTTGTGGTTATCTTTATATGATAAACAGCAAAGTG
Organism: Trichechus manatus latirostris; assembly: GCF_000243295.1. Classification (NCBI taxonomy): domain Eukaryota; kingdom Metazoa; phylum Chordata; class Mammalia; order Sirenia; family Trichechidae; genus Trichechus; species Trichechus manatus. The sequence continues at coordinate 16,508 of NW_004444361.1, read as the reverse complement.
AATTAGAAAGGGCTACAATATGTATTAGCTCTTGAGAGACAGGCTTAAACATTTATATAGGATAAAGGAGGAGATGACGTAAAAACCAAACCTTTTACCATCTAGTTGATTCTGACTTATAGCGACCCTACAGGACAGGGTTTCAAAGGAGTGCCTAGTGGATTTGAACTGCTGACTTTTTGGTTAGCAGCCGTAGCTCTTAACCACTATGTCGCTAGGGTTGCTGTCAATTTGATGCCAACTCATGACGACCCCATGTGTGTCAGAATAGAACTGTGCTCCATAGGGTTTTCAATGGCTGATTTTTTGGAAGTATATCACCAGGCCTTTCTTCTGAGGTGCCTTTGGGCAGACTCAAACTCCAACCTTTGGGTTAGCAGCCAAGCACGTTAACCATCTGCACTACCCAGGGACTCCAGAGATTACATAGAATGATCCATTTGGGATGCATCTGATGCATCCCTGGGAGCTCATTCTGAAATGTAAACAAGATTATTTTTAAAGGACTCAGATCCTATGGGAGACATGCCTGTCCTCAAAAATCTAATGATTATTTGAGGCAACAAGCATACATGGTTAACAAGTGTAATCTAAATGTCTTAGCAAGCTTATGAGACTTAACCGTAGATGAATTAATATTACTGATGACGTTATACATGGTCCTTGGACCATAACTCTGAAGTCAAGCAAACATCACATTTTTGCATCTCTGTTTCTGGACAAAAGTAGTATATAATAAAAACAATCACATAAACAAAACAAAAACATCAGCTTTAGGCAGACAAACCTGGGATACAATCTCAACTAGTGGGTCCACAAGTAGGAAAATTTTTAAATGTCTTTGAGCCTCAGTTTCCTCCTCTGAAAAATGGGAATAAAATTATCCATCTCCAAAAAACAGAATGTATACAAAACCCTGTGCCTGTCATATTGTACGCATTCTATAAATGTAGTTCTTATTAGAATTCACATAGTAACATTTGCTAACAAATTCATAACTAGGGGGATATTGTGATGTACATGAAAGAACAAAACAATTTTTCTTCAAAGCTAACTCTAGATAATAAAAAGAAATAAAAGAGTATGTAACCAACTCTAAAAACATGGAAGGAGGTCGAAAACCTACAATCCAAGCTTAGAGAATGTGATTTAACAATGTGGATTGTATTGGCAATGAAATTCTAGGCTCCACATAGAGAAAGAAATGTATAGAGTAAATAAATAAGTAAACAAACAAAGAAAAATTTACAAATATATGTAAGTATAAAAGCATATTTTAGTCATGGGGATGCCTTCTCAGAGAACCTAACACAATAATAAAAAGTAATGTGAGAAATAATTTGAGGACAAATTCTAAGCCTCCACTAGAAATTTCACCAAGACATAACATTTTTTTCCCTATCCATCTATTTTCAGCTGTTCAGCTCATGGTCTAAGAGGAAAATTTATACATTGCCCAAGTATATATCAAAGAAAGTCAATGTGAATCCTATCACACAATTTTGGTGCCAGAAGCACGTCCAGATAAACTCCCCCATCTAGGATTTTTAAATAGATGTATTAATACATTCTTCAAAGAATTATTATTCATATGCTTATTCAAAGATAAGTAAGAAAAATAAATTTATCTGGTAACTATGGAAAATTATAAAAGGAGGAGGAGGAGAAGAGAGGATAAGGAAGGAGCAGATGAAGAGGAAGAAGAAGGAAGAGAAGAAGAGAGTAAGAGAAGAAGAAAGAGGAGAAGGAAGAGAGGAAGGAAGAGGGAAAAAAAAAAGGAAGGCAGGCAGGCAGGCAGAAAGACAGATGTGAAGCACACCATAGAGGAATTCTAAAAAAAAAGAAAGAAAAAGTGGAAAAAAATTTAGGCAACTCTTCAAGGAAATAAAAAAGAAACCTGCCTCTGTGAACACGAGGTTATGGATTTAGAGAGGATATAAAAACAGAATGATATAAAAAGAGAATGTCCAGCCTTAAGGAATTAAATAGGGGAGAAAACATAGGGAAATTTAAAATGCAAGCAAAGTAGCAAAGAGCAAAACAATGCTGCAAAGAACTGCATCAGTGGCCTAGAAGCCAGCACTGGTAAACTCAGAGAGAGAATAAAGAAAAAGGATAGTGGTTTGCCTGAAAAAAAGAATAGCACACATGGAACAGAATATATTTTTTTAAAATATGATGTAACGAAGTTTCTCTATAACTAAAGAACCAGCCTACAAACTGAAAGCGCTCACTGTGTACCAAGATAATTCATATCCTAGCGAAATGACTAAACCACAAAGATAGAGTCCTCACCCTTTAGTCAGAGAAATCAGGCCCTTAAGTGTGGGGAAAGTGTTTAAATGGAGTACTATTTCTCTTCATGAACAGTAGACATAAGAAGTAAAAACAGCAATACCCATTAAATTTTTTAAATCACAACTATTTTTTCCCAACTTTTAAAAGTGAATATGTGCATTATGGAAAACTGAAAAACACAAGAACACACAAAAAATTCATAATCAAAAGCAGTTTACAATCTGATGTAACCTTCGTGTCCTTTGTGTGCGTGTGTAACATATACATAAGTGAGCATACATTTATGTGGGTGAGACTGCACAGTATGCATCATGCTTTTTTACAGGTAACTATATTTACCAATTCATAGCCCCAAAGCCGTGATTATTTTGATAATCCAAAAGACACTATACCGACTCAATTAGGATAGAAATGCAATAGGTCAAAAATTGCTTGAATGATAAAAATGACAACAAGCCTCTGGATAAAGATGTTGGCAGAGTTACAATTAAAATACTGCATTCTCTTACTGTTCAATTTAAAAGGAGACACAAAGCAGTAGAGTACAATAATTATAATGCTTCAAGGAGAGTTCATTATCAGATCTACATTAAAATAATAGCTAGAAAGTGTTTCCATCGAATTGTTTAACAATATACATCAATGATTATATCTTCTCTTCTTTTAACATACGTTATGCACATCTAAACATCTCGAAATCCTAGATGTTTCAAATGAGGACTTAACGTTTGTACAATATACACTCAATAGCACTGAATAAACTACATACATGTAACAAAGGCTGTAATCTGAAATAGTTTTCTAAATAGAGACATTTTGGCCTAGAAAGCTTCCTCTTCTCAATCCTTCTCACCTCTGTCTACCCAGTGGACAAATGTAAGTATTTGTAATGGTAAGAGGTGATTTTAGCAATTGTACTTACACAAGTCATTTACAGAAGACAGTCTTTCATATTAATTTTCACAAGAAACAAAAAAAATTAGTTTACTAATGCTACTTTTGTCATAATTGGCAATCTCTTTAAATTCTAGAAATGTTAGATGTAAAATTAAAGCTGGCTTGTCTATTATAAACACTATAAATCAACAAAGTGAAATAATATGCACAGAACATAGAGGACAGGCATTTGTCTGAAACTCCAACTATGACCACATTGGCACAGAGCCCTGAACACTGTCTTCTCCCTTTTCGCCTGACCAGTGCACAAGCACAATGGGTACTACACACAGGGGAGGTTTGGCCATTCCATTTCCAAAAGACAAGATTTCATATGAATTTTTAGTAAGAACAACAAAAAATCATTAACAAAATGTGTTATTTTAATATCTCCACTCTTAACGAGGGGCCCTGGTGGTGCAGTGGTTAAGAGCTCGACTGCTAACCAACAGGTTGGCAGTTTGAATCCACCAGCCACTCCTTGGAAACCCTATGGAGCAGTCTACTCTGTCCTATGGGGTCGCTATGAGTCAGAATTGACTCGACGGTAATGGGTTTGCTTTTTGTTTTTTTGTTCTTAATGTACTTTGTTCATCTCAGTATATGCAGAAAGACTAGATGTTTCAAAACAGGACATAATATGGCCAACTATGTATATAGTAGGAGAATAAAATTCACACACAGAACAATGGCTATACTGTAATATGAAAATGTTCTCTAAAGATGAACACTTTCCTTTCTTTCTTCTCAAGGCCTTTTGCCTCACCTCCTCTAACCCACTGAACAAAAGTGGCTGTGTGTCACTCCTAGCGTCCCTTTGTAGGGGTGATCTAAAGATTCCATCTCTGAAAGTCATTTCCAGAACACAGAAGACATTTTCTTTTTCATTTTCTTTCTCCCTTCCTTCTTCTTTTTTTTTTTTTAACAAAATGTCCTTTACCAGACCTGTGATTTTCTAGGGAGCCTGGTGGCTCAGTGGTTAAGAGATCGGCTGCTAACCAAAAGGTTGGCAGTTCAAATCCACTAACCACTCCTTGGAAACCCTATGGGGCAGTTCTACTCTGTCCTATAAGGTTGCTATAAGTAGGAATCGACTCGACTGCAATGGGCGATTTTCTAGGTCTACTTTTTTTTAGTCATATGTTGGCAACCTCTTTAGGTCTAGAAACCTCAATGTAGCAAAATAAGAATTTAAAGTTGTCTTTTAAAAGGTTGATGGAAAAGTTACAGAAGTCTTTTTTATAGTAATATGTTAAGCCTTTTATTAAAAAAAAAAAGTATATTTTCCAAAAGGTTGCTGGGCACTCCCTGTTGACCAAATGTAGCATGTTGTTCTACCTTTTCTTTCGCCTGGTTGCAGGTCGATTGCCCACTGGCTGGCTGCTGACCTCTCCCCTGAACTCGTCGATGGCTCTGCTCACCTGCTGAGCCCAGCAAGACCTTGCTCTGTCATGGTCAGGAACAGGTAGCATCTACTTCACTTAGGACACAACAGCTGGGCCAAGTTCTCAGATCTGCATGTCTCCAGGAGTCCGAGGTGGCCTAGCTCACATCCACGTAGACCCTCCTACTCTGGCCTTACTGTGGCCCTCCATGGTATTTTGACATCTGTCAGTTTCTCGGCCCAATTACAGGTGCCAAATGGTACTGCCTAGTCACAGTTAGGGTGGCTAGGAAACTGCCACTACCTCTATCAGGTCATCGGGACAGGTTGTCATTACCTTGGGGCCTGGCAGAGTCCCCAGTATGTGGGCAGACCTGGGGCAAGAAGAGCACTGGGTTCCCCAGCGTATGGACAGGCTGGTGGCTAGACAGGTCCCCAGAACCCTAGTGGGTGAGCAGGCTGGAAGTTGGAAGAACCCCTAGGGACCAGTGGGAAGGAAGGAAGTGGAGGAAGGACAACCCCAGGTCCCCAGTGCAAGGTCCATTTGGTGGCTGGAAGGGCCTTCATTACCACAGCATGTGAGCAGGGGGATGGCCAGAATGCCCTTGGTTCTCCAGAGGGTGGGCATGGTGGTGGCCAGAAAGGCCTCTCCCTGTCCCCAGCACAAGTGTCATATGGTGGTTGAAAGAGCAACCAGGTCCCTAGGGCAGGATCAGGTCAGTGGTTGGAAAGGATCCGGGGTACCAGCACACTAGACCCCTCATTGGTTGTTGGTAAGAGCCAGGATTTGAGCATTAAAGGTATCCAGCCCAGCAAATTTCAAGAGGTTGACAGATGAAAATCTTTCAGTTATGCGGCACTGCTCATTGAGTTTTTGATGCTCTTAGGGATGGCCACAGTCTTGGTTACCTCTCCTACAAGGGCATGCATAACCTGAGTGTTTCACCAGACTTCTATAGTGGCTCAGACAGGAAGAAATCCAACCCATGCATGTTCTGCTGCAGTTAGGAGTCCTTGGAGGTATATATCAAGTCATTGGCCTTTAGCTCAACAGTCTTATTCAGTTACTGGGGAAAAGGCCAGCTACAAGGCAATCTACCTTTTACCTGTTGCTGTCGGCTGTATAGGACAGAGTAGAACTGCCCCATAGGGTTTCCAAGGCAATCTAGATAGTCCCAATAAAGACCTGAGCACAGTTCTCTGTGATACCAAGTTAGGAGTGAGGGAGAAAAATTGGAAATGTCACTTTGCAGGGTTGTAGCCAGATACTGAAGGAAGAGCCCCTGGTTCTCCAGTGTGCTGGTAGGCTCATGGCCAAAAATGCCCCTAGGGCACCAGCACAAGGGCCACACGGTAGCCTCAGGCAGCCTAGGACACCAACGCATGGGTAGGCCAGGAGCCAGAAGGGCCCCAGGGTCCCAAGTACGTGGGCAGGTTGGAGGCCAGAAGGACCACTCAAACCTTAGCATGTAGGCAGGCTGATGTTAGTAAGGACCCCTAGGACCCCAGTTTGTAAGCAGGCTCATGGCCCAAAGCGTGCAAAGGAGAACAGGCAAGGGCCAGACAGTAGTTGGAAGGGCCCCCAGGTCTCCAACATGGGGCCCATATGGTGGTCGAAAGAGCTCTTGTTTCCTGAACACGAGGGTAGACTGATGGCTGGAAGGGCCTTCTGCTCCCCAAAACATAACAGGCTGGGGCCAGGTAGAACCCCCAGAACCTTAGTGCATGGGCAGAATGATAGTTGCAAGGTCTTCCAAAAGACCAGTGCTAGACAGATGGTGGCTGAAAGAGGCCTTGTGGCACCAGCATATGGACTGGATGGTTGCCAATAGGGCTGTAGCTACCACAGCACATGGGCAGTTTAGTGCCCCTAAGGGCCAAGAGAACCACAGTGATGGGCAGTCTAGAGGCTGAAAGTGTCCCCGAGGTATCAGCATGCTGGCAGATAGCTGTTCTGAAGTCCTGGGTCCAAGGAAGACAGGATGAATGGTGGCCAAAAGTGTTCCTGGTTCCACAGCACACAAACTGGGCTCTTAGTACAACAGCCTGCAAGCAAGCTGATGGCCTCAAGGGGTCTGAGTTCCTCATCATGTGAACAAGCTGGGGGCTGAAGTTTCCCTGAAGCCCTAGTGTGAGGGCAGGGTGGTGTTTAGAAGGTCCACCAGGTTACTAGTGGAGGGATGGATGGAGGCTGAAACGGCACTTGTGGCACTAGTGTGTGATTGCCAGTAGGGCTCTAGGTTGCAAAACATGCTGGGAGGCGTTTCTGAAAGACCCCCAAGGACCCCAGTGCATTGGCAGGCTGACTGCCAAAGGGCCCCCAAGCAACTAGCATAAGGGCAAGATAATGGCCTGAGGTCCCCACAGTTCCCAGTTAGCTGGAAGACTGCAGTCCAGAAAAGCCTGTGGAACCCTATTGGGCAAGCAGGCTGGTGACAAGAAGAGAACCAGGATACAAGTGCTTGTGATGGACAGTAGTATGCTCAATTCCACAGCACACAAAAAGCTAATGACTGATAGAGCCCGAGGGCACCATCACAACTGCCAGATGGTGGCTGGAAGAACTGCTGGGATACCATGATGCAAGAAGGCCAGTGGTTAGAAGAGCAACCAGAGTCTGAGCCCATAGGTAGGCTGGTGGCCACCCCACCAGTGCTACATGAACCCAAGGCAATGAATACAGATGTCCAGAAGGCCTAGACACAGCAGATCATGGGATGGATGGATGGATGCCAAAAGGACTCCTACTCTACAGCACATCAGAATGCTAGTGGCCAGAAAGTCACCCAGGGCACAAAGGTAAGGATGATACTGCAGTCAAAAGGGTCACTGAGCACCAACTTGTGGGGAACATCCTCCAGCAGCAGCCTGCCTTCAGGCCTATGGTCAAGAAGCCCCTCTGCCAAAATCCCTCGGTCTTCTGTGGATCCAGGGCTCTTCTGGACACATGTGTTTCATCCACCTGGGGTGCAGGATGATAAACAGAAGGGGAAGGTAGATTCTAGTGGCCTAATGGATAGAGGACAAAAGGGCTATCAGATCAACAGTATAAGTGCCTCCTGTTGAACTGCAGATATTTTGGTTTCCCAACAATAACCCACCAAATATACTGTGACACAAAAGATTGTCCTTTTTTGCACAGGGCAAGAGATGGATATCCAAAGAATCATCTTGGTTCCTCCAAGGACATAATAGGGCCCAGAAAGTAACCTGGGACCCTAGTGCAAAGGCAGGCTGGTGATGAGAAGGTCACCAGGGAATGTCACAAGGGATTTATGATATTTAGCAAAGCTTTAGGTTCCCCATTAAGAGACCTATCCTTAGTACAAACAAGGCTCACTTTTTGTGCTGCAGTGCTGTCTGCCAATACGATGCCTGTGTTCCACAGCAGGAAAGCAGCTAGTGCTCTTAAGGGCTGCCTGGAAAGCAGTGAGCGGGCAATCCGGTGCCCAACAGGGCACACAGGGCTCCAGCACGAGGAACCAAGGATGTCTGGAAGTTCTTCCAGGGCCCCCGAGCACCTGCCTCCAAAGTCCAGAAGTAACCCAAGATGGCGAAGGCTGATGGACCAGTGCCTAAAAGGCTCTCAGTTACACAGTAAGCACGGGCTGATAGAGGTCATGAAAGGTCCTCAGTTCCCCAGATCGCCAGTGAACGGGGTCTGAGGAGTCCCCGTCTCCCCATCACACAGGCCCACTGAGGTTGGGAGACACACCAGGAACCCTCGCGTGGAAAGGAGGATAGTGACTGGAAAGGGCTAGGGGAGGGTATTGCACTGGCCGGACAGTGGCCGAAAGGTAATCTCCGGTCTACAGCACATGAATTAGCTGTTGGCCCACAGGGCTTTTGATTCCCCAGTGTGAGCCCTCAGCCGGTACTGTGACCAAAATGTATCTAGTCTCTTCAGCTGGATGGCAGACAGAGGTGGGAAGAACCCTCCTTCCTCACTAGGCAGGCAGGTAGGCTGGGGGCCAGAAAGGCCCCTCGGAACTGTAGTGCTTAGACAGGCTGCTGATGGGAAGGTTGCCCAGGGCACCACCACCAGTGAGTTACAGGGCCACCTAGATAAATGACTGCCATTAGGGCCCTAGGATCCCCAGCACTTGAGCAGAACAGTGCCCCTGTGGCCCCAGGAACTGCATTAGCAGCAATTCTGATGCATAAAAAAGACCCCCAGATCATGAGCATGAGGGCCGGAAAGTGTCTGGAAGTACACCTGGGACATGAACCTGTCTGCACCCTCTGACCTGAAGAGCTCTGGGGAACAAAGAAGGTGGAAGGGACCCTGTGTGAAATGTCTCTCTTACACAGCATGCAGATGTCCTGAGTGCAGAAGGGCACAAGAGTGACCACGGTGGAGGTGAGAGTGAAAAAGAAAAAAAAAATTAAAAAGAAAAATAAAAAGCTTTTTCCAGCAAATGGGTCTGACTAGGGTCCACCAACTTCAAATGCCAATCACCAATAATTATCAATGCATCTTGATTGCATGTTTAATCAATTTCAGACTGCAGAAGTTGGTAAAAAAATCTTCAATTTCTTCATCTTTGACCTTAGTGGTTGGTCCGTAAATTTGAATAATAGTCATATTAACTTGTCTTCCTTGTAGGCATATGGATATTATCCTATCATTGACAGCATTGTACTTCAGGATAGATCTTGAAATGTTCTTTTTGACAATGAATGCAATGCCATTTCTCTTCAAATTGTCGTTCCCGGCATAGTAGACCATATGATTGTCCGATTCAAAATGGCCAATACCAGTCCATTTCAGCTCACTAATGCCTAGGATATTGATCTTTATGCATTCCATTTCATTTCTGGCAACTTCCAATTTTCCTAGATTCATACTTCATACTTTCCACGTTCTGAATATTAATAGAAGTTTGCAGCTGTTTCTTCTTATTTTGAGTCATGCCACATCAGCAAATTAAGGTTCTGAAAGCTTTACTTCATCTATGTCATTAAGGTCAACTCTACTCTGAGGAGGCAGCTCTTCCCCCAGTCGTATTTTGAGTGCCTTCCAACCTGAGGGGCTTATTTTCAGGCACTATGTCAGACAATGTTCTGCTGCTATTCATAAGGTTTTCACTGGCCAATTATTTCAGAAATAGACCGCCAGGTTATTCTTCCTAGTCTGTCTTAGTCTGGAAGCTCGGCTGAAACCTATCTACTAAGGGTGACCCTACAAGTATTTGAAATACCAGTGGCAAAGCTCCCAGTATCACAGTAACACACAAGCCACCACAGTACAACAAGCTAACAGATGCATGGTGGAACTGATAAAAACATGCAATCAAGATGCGCTAATAAATGCTGGAGATTGGAATGAGAAAGTTGGAAACAAAGAAGAAGGATCAGTAGTTGGAAAATATGGCTTTGGTGACAGAAACTATGCTGAAGATCACATGAGAGAGTTTTGCAAGACCAACAACTTCTTCACTGCAAATACCATTTCTCAACAACATAAACAGCAACTATACACGTGGACCTCACCAGATGGAATACACAGGAATCAAATAGACTACATCTACGGAAAGAGACAATGGAGATGCTCAATATCATCACTCAGAACAAGGCCAGGGGCTGACTGTAGAACAAACCATCAATTGCAAGTTCAAGTAGAAGCTGAAGAAAATTAGAGCAAGTTCACGAGAGCCAAAATACCACCTTGACTATATCCCACCTGAATTTAGAGACCATCTCAAGAATAGATTTGATGCAGTGAATACTAATGACAGAAGACCAGAAGATTTGCAGGATTACATCAAGGAAATCATATGTGAAGAAAGCAAAAAGTCAATAAAAAGACAGGAAAGAAAGAAAAGACCGAAATGGATGTCAGAAGAGACTCTGAAACTTGCTCTTGAATGTAGAGTAGCTAAAGAGAAAGGAAGAAATGATGGTGTAAAAGAGCTGAACAGAAGACTTCAAAGGGCAGCTCAAGAAGACAAAGTAAAGTATTATAATGAAATGTGCAGAGACATGGATTTAGAAAACCAACTGAAGAACTGAAGAAAAAATTCAAGCCTCGACTTGCAACATTGAAGGATCCTATGGGGGAAAATATTGAACAACGCAGGAACCATCAAAAGAAGATGGAAGGAATACACAGAGTCACTGTACCAAAAAGAATTGGTCGACGTTCAAACATTTCAGGAGGTAGCATATGATCAAAAACTGATAGTACTGAAGTAAGAAGTCCAAGCTGCATTGGAGGCATTGGCAAAAATCAAGGCTCCAAAAATTCACGGAATACCTATCCAGGTGTTTCATCAAACAGATGCAGCACTGGAGGTGCTCACTTATCTATGCCAAGAAATTCGGAGGACAGCTGCCTGGCCAACAGACTGGAAGAGATCCATATTTCTGCCCATTCCAAAGAAAGGTGATCTAACAGAAAGCAGAAATTCTCAAACAACATCATTAATATCACATGCAAGTAAAATATTGCTGAAGATCATTCAACCGCAGCTACAACAGTACATCAACAGGGAACTGCCAGAAATTCAAGCCAGATTCAGAAGAGGATGTGGAACGAGGGATATCATTACTAATGTCGGATAGATCCTGGCTGAAAGCAGAGAAAACCAGAAAGATGTTTACCTGTGTTTTATTGACTATGCAAAGGCATTCGACTATGTGGATCATAATAACAACTTATGGGTAACACTGTGAAGAATGGGAATTCCAGAACACTTAATTGTGCTCATGCGGAACCTGTACATAGGCCAAGAGGCAGTCATTCAAACAGAACAAGGGGAAACTGTGTGGTTTAAAATTAGTAAAGGTGTGCATCAGGGTTGTATCCTTTCACCGTATTTATTCAATCTGTATGTTGAGCAAATAATTTGAGAAGCTGAACTATATTAAGAAGAACACAGCAGGAGAGGCAGGGCCAAGATGGTGGAAGAGTCAGACACTTCCTGTCATCCTTCTTATAACAAAGACCCAGAAAAACAAGTGAATTGATTATATATAACAATCTAGGAGACCTGATCATCAAAGACAAAGCTGAGGAGTTGGAATGAGCGGCAGGGGGAAGGAGAGACAATTCAAAAGCAGCAAAGAAGAGCCAGTCATGAGGTTGCCGGCACCCTGCTGGCTGAGTCGACCAGTGCATGTGGGCTGAGGAGAGCAGTAGCGTTCGGGACATGTCTCACCACATCAGGTGAGGCTGGGTAGGAGAAATCTGCACAAGCCTCTGGAGCTGGGTGCAAGCAGCGCTGGACCTGTGAAAGTTAAGTGCAAGCCATCTAACCTACTGCGCAGGGACAAAATAATCCCTCCCCTACTGAGAGTTTCACAGCCGAGAAGTGCCTCCTTCCCCTCACTCACCCCCCACCCCGCTTGGTTCTGACACCAGTCCAGTAGTATTCAACAACTGCCACAACCCCTAAGCCAGAACTCAGGGCTATCCTTGCCCACACTAGTCTTGTGGATTTAAAGAACACCACGCCCCCTAAGCCAGGAACTCAGGGCGGGCAGGGAGGCCCTGCCCTTTAGTCCAGCCACTGGCATAAGGGGTCCATGGACATGCAGCATCCTTCACCCCTCCTTAGACCTGGGCCGATACAACACCACATGCTCTCATTAACATAAAACAATAGGGCATACCCCTGAAGCCCACTTTCAACTGCAGTAGCCAAGGGAGTTGCAGATTCGTGACATTTGACACAACCTTGCCCATTAAGCAGGGACCTCACTCACCCACATCAGGGGTCTGAGGGCTGGTGGTACCAACCACTCCATCTAGCCATCCACGACAGGGGTCTGAGAATAAGTTCTGCCTCTCAGTCCCTCCAGCCAACAGCACTGGGTGCCCAAGGATTGGCTGCAATACCACCCCACTATGCACTCTAGGGAACAGGAACATGCCCACCAACCAGGTACCCGGGGGCAGCTGTCAGCCCCCTGCCTTGCTCTGCACATAGCCCCCTACTGCAGTCAGATACCTGTGCCTGCTCTGAACACCCCTATGCAGCCCTGCTCGTCTGGGACTGTAGGTCAGAGTCTGCACCACAGACTCAGTGACCGACAACCTGGACATCTGTGCTGTATCCACACAAGAAAAGTGAACAGACTCCTGGGCTCATACACCTAGTAGCTACTCTAACCCCCTGGAGAGAAGACACGAGAGCTTCAAAGACACCAATAACCAAAGCAGCTCACATGCCCAGCCTACTTGGGCATATTAAAACAAAACAAAAAGCTAGGCCACACTAAACCAAACATATAATAATTAAATATAATAACATATTGATGGCTTGGAGACAACAGTCAATATCAAATCACATAAAGAAGCAGGTCAAGATGGCTCCAGCAAGCAACCAAAATAAAGAACCAAGAAACCTTCCAGAGAAAGATATGGTCATGGAATTACCAGAGACAGAATTCAAAAGATTAACATACAGAGCTCTCCAAGAGATCAGGAAAGAGATCATGCAAATATCAGACCAAGCCAAGGAACACACAGAGAAAGCAATAGAGGAATTTAGGGAACAATACAAGAACAAAACAACAAATTTGACAGGCTGATGGAAACCATACAGAAACAGCAACTAGAAATACAAAATATTAACAATAAATTTTCAGAATTACACAACTCAATAGAAGGTCATAGGAGCAGCATTGAGGCAATGGAAGTCAGAATTAGTGAGATTGAAGATAAATCCCTTAACACAAATTTTTTTAAGGAAAAACCAGAAAAAAGGAATTAAAAAAATGAAGAAAGTCTAAGAATTATGTGGGATACTATCAAGAGGAAATACCCATGAGTGATCAGAGTACCAGAACAGAGGGGATAACAGAAAACACAGAGAAAATTGTTGAAGATTTTCTGGCAGAAAACTTTATGCAGGGATTCTCCTGAATCTTAGCACGCCTGCAGTTGGGTAAGGAGAAGGTGCCGCGTGTGGGTGGAGCCTTGGCGGTAGGGCATGTGAATTGGTTCCTGGGGCGTCAGCATGTGGGAAATCCGGTTATCAAGAAAAAAGCTTGCATCGGACAGCAGGCCAGTGGTTAGAGCAGGAGATCTTTTGCCTCAAAAGGCACACAGGGCTCCGGAAGCAGGACACAAGACTGCACAAGTTCTCTAAGGGCCTTGGGGTGCCTGCCTCCGATGATCCCTGTAACCCAAGACTGTGAGGTGTGGATGGACCGTGCCTAAACGACTCTCAGTGACACAGTACACGCACGTGAGGGAGGTCAGAAAAGCTCTTCCATTCCCCAGCTCGCCAGCTAGTAGGGGCAGAGGATCCCAACTTGCCCCCATCACACAGGCCCACTGAGCTCTCTAGGTAGGCCCGGAACCCTCAAGCTGGGTGCTGGACAGTGATCGGAATGGGCTACGGGAGGGTACCACGCCGGAGAGACGGTGGCCGAATGGCATTCCAGCTCAACCCTGCAGGACAGGAAGTAGTTGCTGCTACAAAGGGCTATCATTTCCCCAGCGTGTTCCCTCGGCCAGTACCGTGAACGCAGCTTGTCTGCTCTCTACGCTGGCATAACAGACAGATGTGTAAAGTTCCCTGGTTCCACACCAAGCCTGCAGGCTGGTGGGAGGGGGAAAGGCCGCCGGAACCTGAGTTTTCGGGCAGGGGGTTGAGGGGAAGATTCCCCAGGGCACCAGTGCAATCGAGCTACCAGGGCCACCGGGGCACCTGAGCAAAGCTTTCAGACCTGTGGCGCCAGCAGGACCCAGAGATCGCCAGAGCTTGTGTAGTCTAATGCCCTGATGACCCAGGTGACTGCATTAGGCAGCAATTCGGAGGCATCACAAAGACCACCAGGGCACTAAGATGAGGCGAGGAAGGTGTCTGGGAGTTTCCCCGGGAATCTCATCCCTTAGCACCCCTTGACCGGAAGAGCCCCAGGGACCAAAGAAGGCGGAAGAGGCCGTGTGTTAAATTTCTCACAGTTAGGGACACGTGCATATCCTGAGTACAGAAGGGCAAACGAAGTGACATCGTTGGTGATGGGATTAGAAATAAATCAATAAAAATAAATAAAACACACACAACAAACGCTTTCTCAAGCAATGGGGCCCAATTGGGCACAAGAAGACTACAGGAAGCCTAGGGAGCCGTTGAGGGTGTTGCCAGCAAAAGGAAAGTACACATAATGACCCTGGGTGTCATTTTGGTCGATGGTGTCCAGCATTGCCCTCGGGGCACCATCTTTGCAGTATGCACGCGTTATACGGGACCCAGGGCCACAGAGTCCATGATGCATGGTGGCTTCGAGGTCTCTGGATCATCAGGGTAGTGGGCATGCTGCTGTGCGAATAAACCTGAAATCCTTAACACGCCCTAAGTGCTTGGATGCAGGCATTCTGCTGAATCTTAGCACCCTGGCAGTTGGGTAAGGACAAGGTGCCGCTGGTGGGTGGAGCCATGGTGCTAGGGCATGTGAAGTGGTTCCTGGAACGTTAGCGTGGGGGAAATCTGGTTATCAAGAGAAAAGCTTGCGTTGCAGAGCAGGCCAGTGGTTTGTGCTCTTAAGGACCTCCGGGAAAGCAGGGAGCAGGAGATATAGTGCCCCAAAAGGCAAACAGGGCTCCGGCACCAGGACACAAGGTTGTGCACAAGTTCTCTAAGGGCCCCAGTGCGCCTGCCTCCGATGATCGGGTTTAACCGAAGACGGTGAGGTTTGGATGGACCTGTGCCTAAACGGCTCTCAGTGACACAGTACACGCACGTGAGGGAGGTCAGGAAAGCTCTTCCATTCCCCAGCTCGCCAGCTAGCAGGGGCAGAGGATCTCAACTTGCCCCCATCACACAGGCGCACTGAGCTCTCTAGCTAGGTCCGGAACCCTCAAGCCGGGTGCTGGACAGTGATCGGAATGGGCTACGGGAGGGTACCACGCCGGAGAGACGGTGGCCGAATGGCATTCCAGCTCGACCGCGCAGGACAGGAAACAGTTGTTGCCCCACAGGGCTTTCCGTTCCCCAGCGTGTGCCCGCGGCCCATACCCTGTCTGATCTGTACCCCGGGATAACAAACATATGTGCAAAGATCCCTCCTTCCACCCCAGGCATGCAGGCTGGTGGGAGGGGGAAAGGCGGCCGGAACCTGAGTGTTCGCGCAGGGTGTTGATGGGAAGATTCCGCAGGGCACCAGTGCCAGCGAGCTACCAGGGCCACCAGGGCACCTGAGGAAAGCTTTCAGACCAGTGTCGCCAGCAGAGCCTTAAGATCGCCAGATCTTGTGTAGTCTAGTGCCCGGATGACCCAGGTGACTGCATTAGGCAGCAATTCTGACACATCACAAAGACCCCCTGGGCACCAAGATGAGGCCAGGAAGGTGTCTGGGTGTTTCCTCCGGAATCTCATCCCTTAGCACCCCTTGACCGGAAGAGCCCCAGGGGCCAAAGAAGGCGGAAGAGGCCGTGTATTAAATTTCTCACAGTTAGGAGCACGTGCATATCCTGAGTACAGAAGGGCAAACGAAGTGACTGTGTTGGTGATGGGATTAGAAATAAATCAACAAAAATAAAAAAACACACACAACAAACACACTCTCAAGCAATGGGGCCCAAATGGGCATAACAAGACTACAGGAAGCCTAGGGAGCCGTTGAGGGTGTTGGCAGCAAAGGGAAAGTACACATAAGGAGCCTGGGTGTGACTATGGTCGATGGGGTCCAGCATTGCCCTGGGGCCGCATCTTTGCAGTCTGTCCGTGTTAGAGGGTACCCAGGGCCACAGAGGCGGTTATGCATGGTGGCATAGAGGTCTCTGGATCATCAGGGTAGTGGGCATGCTGCTGTACGAATAACCCTGGAATTCTTAACACGCCCAAAGTGCTTGTATGCAGGGATTCTGCTGAATCTTAGCACGCTGGCGGTTGGGTAAGGAGAAGGTGCCGCTGGTGGGTGGAACCAGGGTGCTAGG
>NW_004444360.1:277943-278959 GCF_000243295.1 Trichechus manatus latirostris | reverse complement strand
CTGAGGGCAGTGATGGGTGTGGGCGGTGTGAGGGCAGTCTTCACGGAAAATTTGATTGGCAGAGGGGAAGGGATGGGCTGGGTGGAGTATGAAGGTAACATAGTTTGAAAGAAAGCTGAACAGCTAAAGGGGCGAATGGCTCTCTTGGAAGCCCATTAAACTCAGCAGTTATGACTTTCACTTTACCTAGACTCAGAGCCACATTCAGCTTGAAATAGTGGGAAGATAAGGCAAGTGGCTGCGATTTGCGGCCTTTTGTTATTTTGGCAATGAATGGAGGTGTAGCCCTCTGTCCTGCCTGCAATTGACAAAACCATTATTTTCCATTAAAAAAAAAAAACTGGCTGATTACAGTAGACAGTGTTTATCTCTATCTTTCTAGGTATTGTTAAGTTACCCAGACTCCAGGGTTCCCCCAGGGAAATGATTACCATAAGGTGGAGGAAAGAAGAAGCATTGCATTAGCATGAGATAACCAAGGAGTCACTTTGGCTTGGTTCTGAGCTCGGAGAGCCCTGGTCCAGATTCTTCCTTCCCACTCCTCTGTTAGAGCTGCTAGGACAAAGAGGGAGGGCACACTTTTGGATGCTTCTCATATCTCACAGAATACGAGGCACATCTCTAAAAATCTCCAACTGGCGTTCTGATGGGGGTTCTGAACTTTACCAGTTGGGTGAACTTGGACACTTAACATCTTTGAGCTTCAGTTTCCTCATCTGTCAGAGGGGATAATAACACCATTCTTCATGTCAGTAGTAAGGGTTAATATAGACAATGTGTGTAAAGTGTGTGTGTAGCATCTGGCACAAAGTAAGTGTTCAGCAACTGTTGGGTGCTCTGTGGAACTGGACACTAGGGAAAGACACCCTTTTAGAAGTATGCAATAGGTAGTTGCACAAGTTTGAAGGCACGTAGTGGCATTTGCCACCCAGGGTCATAAAAGCTTGGCTGAAAGCTATGGAAGTAGGCAAGCTAATCCTGAGGATGCCACATTTTAAATGTCACACATGGAATTT
>NW_004444360.1:272606-276369 GCF_000243295.1 Trichechus manatus latirostris | reverse complement strand
GAGATTGATTCGAGATACAACCTAATCCTGTAAATTATTTCCTACCTGACTAACATAACTACCTCTAATGTTGCCTCATTAACGTCATAGAAGATAGGGTTTATAACATGTAGGATATTTACATCAGATCAGTAAATGGAGGAGAACAAAATACTGGGAATCATGGCTTAGTGAACTTGACACATCTTTTTGGGGGACACAACTCAATCCATAACAGTTGCTATGAATCAGAATTGACTCTGTGGCAACAATTTTGGTTTTGGAAGTTGAGGGCAAGGCTTCAAAAACCTGCTCTGGAGAGAAGGATAACATAGTGGGGAGTTGGGGTGAATGGACTGGGGAAGGCCAGGAATGCTCTTGTTCTCTCTTTTCCCATCACCCTTATGGGTCCAGAAAGAAGCGAAGAGGGGTTAGACAGTAGGACTAACCTAGGGCTGAGGACCTCATGGGTGGGGGGCAGGGGACGGAGGGTGAAAGGGCTATAGTGATGAAATGGGGCAGAGAGTCCAAATTGTTGTCCACGGTGGGAAAGGAGGTAAATGGATGGCAGCTTGAAGCCTGGAAAAGGGCTGTGGCAAATGAAGAGTGGAAGTACTGTCTAGGATGGAGGACAAAGATAAATTAAGAAACAAATTAGTGCTCTTGGAAGTGAAGGTTAGACATCCCAAGCTGAAGGGAGTGGAGAAGAATAAGGGGTCAGCTCTCTATATTAGTGTTCATCTGCTTACCAGAAGGTCGGCAGTTCAAATCCAGCAACTACTGCTTGACAACCCTGTGGGGTAGTTCTACTATGTCCTGTAGGGTCACTTTCAGTTGGAAATTACTTCTAAACAACAGGTTTGTGCCGGGGCCAAGATGACGGAGTAGGCAGAAGCTTCCGGTGGACCCTCTGATAACAAAGACGGGCATAAAACAAGTGAATCAATTATAAATGACAATCTAGGAGTCCTGAACATCTAAGGCAAAGTTGAGGAACTGGACTGAGCAGCAGGGGAAGGGAGAGATAGTTCAGAAGCAGCGAGGAGTTGTCAGACCTGAATAGGTGAGAACCTGAGCCTTTCAGATCTGAGCAGCTCATGCATGAGCGGTGAGGCAGGCAAGTAGCTATGCTCAAGAGGCACGTTTTCCACACCGGGAGAGACCCAGTGTCAAAGAGTTTACTCGGCCACCCAGAAACAGTGAGAAGCAGCCCTTGATCGGCGAAAGAAAAGTACTTGTGAACGGCCTACTGCGCGGATCAAAAATACTCCCCTTAGGAAGAAAACTCTCTCCCATTTACCTCACTGCTCCCTGCTCTGCACTGGGCCCCGGACCAGCTTCAGCAATTGCCAAGTCCCCTGGGCCAGAAGTAGAGGCCTTCACAGGCCCTGAGCCATTCTCCCAGCCTTGGAGAGTGAACAAATTAACAAACAGGGGAAAAAATAAACTGCCGGCTCCCCTAAGCTGGAAATCCAGATAGGCACAGAGCCTTTGCCTAGGTTCAGGCATAAGCTATCCATAGAATTTGAGTGCCTTTCCCACTGCAGAGACTTGTGTCGGGCCATTACCACAGTACAACAGTGTATATACTTGAAGTCTATCTTCAACTGTTTGAGCTGTGAAGTGGCAGGTGCGTGACATTTGACACTGCTCTGCCCATTAACAGGGTCTTCACCTACCCACGTCAGGGAACTGAGGACTGGTACTCCACGGACGCCACCTAGCCACCTGCGATACAGTCCCAAGAATAAGAGGTGACCACCAGTCCTTACAGCTAACAGCCCTGGGTTCTCATAGTCAGGCTGCAAATCCCACCCACCTATGACTCTAGGAAACAGGGACACACCTTCTTCCTAAACACTCGGAGGTGGCAGTCAGCCCCCTGCCTTGCTCAGAGTGTGTAGCCCTGCTGGAGCCAGATGCCTGTGCCCACACCAAACACCCATGCCTGTTTAGGGCTGTGGTGAGAGCCTACAGCACACACTTGGTGGCTATCTACCTGGGCACCTGAGCTGAATCCATACAGGAGGAGTGGGTGGACTCCTGAGCTCACTTACCTATTAACAGATCTACCCACCTGGTGACAGGACATTAGAGCTTCAATGTTGCCAATAATCAATCTAGCCCATATGAGCAGCCTATTTGGGCACATCAAAACAAAACAAGAAGCTAGGACACAGTAAGGAAACACAGATAAATATAATAACTTATTGATGGCTCAGAGACAACAGTCAATATCAAATGACATAAAGAGGCAATCCATGATGACTTCAGCCAGCTCCCAAAATAAAGAATCTAGAAATTTTTCAGAGGAGGAAAATTTCTTGGAATTAGCAGAGGCAGAATACAAAAGGTTAATATACAGAACTCTTCAAGAAATTAGGAAGGAAACAAATCAAAACACAGAACATGCAATAGAGGAAATTAAAAAGATTAGAGAAGAGCATAATGACTAATTAAAAATTTGCAAGAATTCATAGCGAGACAGCAATCAGAAATCCAGAAGATCAACAATAAAATTTCAGAATGAGACAACTCAATAGAAAGCCATAGGAGCAGAATTGAGGCAGTAGAATTTAGAATTAATGACATTGAAGATAAAGTACTTGATGCAAATTATTTGAGGAAAAATCAGATAAAAGGATTTAAAAAAATGAAGAAACCCTAACAATTATGTGGGACTCTATCAAGAGGAATAACCTACGAGTGATTGGAATAACACAGGGAGGGTGGGTTGGGGCGGGATAAAAGAAAGTACAGAGACATTTGAAGATTTGTTGGTAGAAAACTTCCCTGATGTCGTGAAAGATGAGAAGATATCTATCAAAGATGTCCATTGAAACCCACATAAGGTAGATCCCAAAAGAAAGTCACAAAAACATGTTATAATCAAACTTGCCAAAACCAAAGATAACGAGGGAATTTTAAGAGCGGCTAGGGATAAGTGAAAAGTCATCAATAAAGGAGAGTCAATAAGAATAATCTCGGACTACTCAGCAGAAACCATACGGGCAAGAAGGCAGTGAGATGACATATGTAGAGCCTTGAAGGAAAATAACTGCCAGCCAAGAATTATATATCCAGCAAAATTGTCTCTCAAATATGATGGCAAAATTAGGGCATTTCCAGAAAAGCAGAAGTTTAGGGAATTTGCGAAAACCAAATCAAAATTTTAAGAATTACTAAAGGAAGTCCTCCGGTTAGAAAATCAGTAACGTCAAATAACAGACCCACACTAGAACACAGGACACAGCAACCAGATATCAACCCAGATAGGGAAGTCACAAAAACGAATCAAACCTAAAACACTGAAAATAGGGAAACAGATGTCAATATGTGAAAGATGACCACACTGAAGCAAAAAAAAGTGACTTAAAAACCTTAGACATAGATTTTGCATATGGAAAGGAAGTCAAGGTAATATAAAGAAATAAAAGACTGGTATAAACTTAAAAAAATAGGAGTAAATATTAAGGTAAACACAAAGGAAACTAACAATCCTACAAGTCAAAATGAAAAATTAGAAAAATATAAAGACTCAGCAAACACAAAATCAACAACAATAAAATGGATGAAAAGAAAATACATAAAGAAAAATAGCACAGAAAATTAAGTGGAAATAAGGAACTGTGAAAAACACACAAAAAAAGACATGAAAATGACAGCACTAAACTCATAGACTAAATGCACCAATAAAGAGACAGTGAGTGGCAGATTGGATTAAAAACCACCATCTGTATATGCTGCCTACAACAGATGCACCTTAGACTTAAAGACACAAACA
>NW_004444360.1:264898-272506 GCF_000243295.1 Trichechus manatus latirostris | reverse complement strand
ATATGAAGGGAGAAGTTCAGGGAACCCTATATTTCTAAGTGGCAACAGTGGGGAATATAGGGATTAGGGTTTGGAAGAAAGAAAAGAAAGACTAAGACTTCTGTTCATACTTGAGTCTAGTACGGTGGGACATCCAGGGAGGAGAACATGGCAGCAGTACATGAGAGCAGGATGGAGGAACAGAAGGAGAAGATCTCACCTGCTGGGCGCTAGACCTGTGCTGAGTCCTAGAAAGGAAACACAGAATTGATCAAAGAAATTAGAGCTTAAAGGAAGCTCTTTGTCCTGGAAGGTCCCACCTTCCTCCCTAGAAACATCCACTCCCTGGTAGCAAGGCTTGGTAAGGCATCAGACAGCACTCTATGCTAACAGGTGCTGGAGCTGGAAGAAGCCCAGTAATCAGATAAAACCTTTCCAATTCTGGGGCCAGGGACTGTGTCAACACTCAGTGATATTCTCAACAAGCCACAGAGAAATGAGAAAATGTTATAGTATTGTATAGGGGTTGGAACACAGTTTCTGACTTTTATTTCTTCAGAAGGTCTTCTTCTTTTTTTTTTGAGACTATACTCTTTCCTTTATTTCATGAAATGTTAGTAATTATAAAGGGCCTTAAACCTTACTTGGTAAAATAAAAAGTAGTCCATATTCACTGATTGCCTTGTTTTAAAAATAATATTAGTTTTCGTGAAATCCAAAAGCGGGGAACCACTAAGGTGGTTCAGTTTTATCGCTAACAAACATAGAAAAACTGCACTAGAACAGGGAAGTGACTGACTTAAGATTACATTTGGTTAAATGTCAGAGAGAGGGCTTGAATTCTGGCTACCTGATCAATAATCAAACCCAACCAATCCAAACCAAGCCAAGCCAAACCAAGTCAAACCACGCCAAACAAAACCAACCAATCAAAACAGGACTTTAGGTGATGTCAAAATCTCAGTAGCAAATTATCCTCCCCTCCTATCTTGCCTCCTCCCAACCCCATTAAAGCAGGGCCTCTGCAATGCTGACAGGGCCAGGCTTGTTATGGCACCCATACCCCACCCCTGACTTTTCTCAGACTCTCCAGGATACAATGGAGAGCTCTGGCTTGCCCTTCTCTCTTTGGCAGACATGCTCTTGTCTGAGATCTGAGCTCAGTGAGTCATACCTTATCTCCCCTGCTTTTTATCCAGCCTTTCAGATCAGAGGGGATTAACCCCTCAAACCACCCACCCCTGCTGACCCCTGGGAAGCCCCTTGTTATGAGAAAATTAATTCACTTCCGAGGCCCGTGCTGCTGACCCTTTCAGCCACCTGGCTTTTCCATGTCCAGACCTAGTGGTTTAATCTTCATGAAAACGAAGTCGTAGGATATTTTGGATCCCTGGTGGTGCAGTGGTGAAGAGCTCAGCTGCTAACCAAAAAGTCAGCAGTTGGAATTCACCAGCTGTTCCTCAGAAATCCTTTGGGGCAGTTCTAATCTGTCCTAAAGGTTCTATATGAGTTAGAATGACTGGAAGGTAATGAGTTTGGTTTGGTTATTGGTTAGGATACTTTGATGTCCCAAGGGAAGAGGGTTTGACTTTGTTCTGTGAGGCCCCAAGGTGTGGATCAACCTCTCTAAAAGGTTGAGGTTCCACCAGGATCTGCCCTCAGGCTCCTGCTCTCCTCTTTTCCCAGCTACTCCCGTCATTGCTCGATGGGCTCCTGAACAAAGTGGACATGGTGGCAGGGATGGAGGTTATGCATCGGCCCAGCAGCATGGACTTCCACTCACCAAGGCTGACATGGCCACAGCCTCTGCTGTGTGTCTATTCTGCCAGCAGCAGAGACCAACACTTAGTCCCTGATATGGCACCATCCCTCTAGGTGATCAGCCAGCAACCTGGTGGCAAGTTGATTACATTGGACCACTTCCATCATGCAAAGGGCAGAGTTTGGTCCTTACTGGAATAGACACTTACTCTGGATGTGAATTTGCCTTCCCTGCATCCAATGCTTTTGCCAAAACTACCATCCGTGGACTTACAGAATGCCTTATCCACCATCATGGTATCCCGCACAGCATTGCCTCAGATCAAGGGACTCACTTCACAGCAAATGTAGTGCAGCAATGGACCCAAGCTCATGGAATTCACTGGTCTTACCATGTTCCCCATCATCCTGAAGCAGCTGGCTTGATAGAACGATGGAATGGTCTTCTAAAGACACAATTACAGTGCCAGCTAGGTGGCATTACCTTGCAGGGTTTGGGCAATGTTCACCAGGAGGCTGTATACACTTTAAAACAGCATCCAATATATGGTGCTGTTTCTCCCATAGCCAGGACTCAAGGGTCCAGGAATCATGGGTGGAAATGGGAGTGGCACCACTCACTATTACCCCTAGTGACCCTCTTGCAATATTTTTGCCTCCTGTCCCCTTGACCTTATGCTCTGTAGGCTTAGAGGTTTTAGTTCCAAAGGGAGGAATTCTCCCACCTGGAGACACATCACTGATTCCATTGAACTGGAAGTTAAGAATGTCACCTGGCCACTTTGGGCTCCTTATGTAAAGAAGGGAGTTACCATACTTGCTGGTGTGATTGATCCTGATTACCAAGAGGAAATCAAACTGATATTACATAATGGAGGTAAAGAAGAGTATGTCTGGAATGCAGGAGATTCCTTTGGGTGTCTCTTAGTACTACCATGCCCTGTGATTAAAGTCAATGGAAAACTACAGCAATCTAATTCTGACATAACTACTAATGACCCAGACCCTTCAGGGGTGAAGGTTTGGGTCACCCCACCAGGCAGCAAACCACAACCAGCCGAGGTGCTTGCTGAGGGCAAAGGGAATACAGAATGGGTGGTGGAAGAAGGTAGTTCTAAATGCCAATTACGGCTAAGTGACCAGTTGCAGAAATGGGGATTGTAATTGTTATGAGTATTTCTACTTTGTATGTGTGCATCAAATATTTTTGTTTCCTTCACTTATAAAATATAAGCTGTAAACAGGGCTAGTGCATTTGCGATTGTATGCATGTTAGTTGTATCATGTTAGGCGCAAGTATGACTTTCTAATTGTCTTTATTCAGACATTATATATGGTTTAAGGAGATGTGTATATGTGCCAAGTTGACAAGGGGTGGACAGTGATGGTTAAGATTGTGTGTCAACTTGGCTGGGCCATGATTCTCAGTGTTTTAATGTAATCACTCCCATGATTAAATATACTGTGAGTAGCCAATCAAATGAAAGGGAGTCTCCCTGGGGGTGTGGCCCACATCCATATATAAGCAGACGTTCGGGCTTTTTGCTCTCTCTGGATCCTGCAGCTGCTTCCTGTCATCTCATCTCCCATTCTTGGGACTTGAGCTGTCAGCTTATCTGCTGAACCTGGGATTCGTTGATCTGCACAGCCTGTGAGCTGGAGTCCTGCTCTCCGACCTTCCAATCTTGGGCTTGTCAGCTTCTGCAGCTGTGTGACTTGGGAGAGGCCTCTACCCTGATCCACGGACTTGGGACATTCTAGCCTCTACAGTCACATGAGCTGTTTCCTTGATATAATCTCTCTATTTATATACATTTATACACTTTACTGGTTTTGCCTCTCTAGTTAAACCAGCCTAAGACAAGGTCTTTCTAGTATTATCTGCTTTTACCCAAGATCTGTCTGACATCAGCAATGATATCCTTCATTCCATGTCCTCTTCTTAATCCAGCTTGAACTTCTGGCAGTTCCCTGTCGACGTACTGCTGCAACCACTTTAGAACGTAAAGATTATAGCCTTGGAAACGCTATGGGGCAGTTATACTCTACCCTATAGGGTCGCTGTGTTAGTTATCTAGTGCAGTTATAACAGAAATACCACAAACAGATGACTTTAACAGAAATGTATTCTCTTACAGTTTGAGAGGCTAGAAGTCTGAATCCAGGGTGCTAGTTCCAGGGGAAGGCTTTCTCTCTCTGTCAACTCTGTGGGAAGGTCCTTGTCATCAATCTTCCCCCTGTTTAAGAACTTCTCAGCACAGGGACCCCAGGCCCAAAGGACACGTTCTGCTCCTGGCTCTTTTTCCTTGGTGGTAGTGAGGTCCCTCTCCTCTCTGCTTACTTTTCTCTTTTATATCTGAAAAGAGATTGATTCAACATACAACCTAGTCGTGTAGATTGTTTCCTGCCTGACTAACATAACTACCTCTAATCTTGCCTCATTAACATCATAGAAGTTAGGGTTTATAACACGTAGGAAAATTACATCAGATCACAAAATGGAGGAGAACAACACAATACTGGGAATCATGGCCTAGACAACTTGACACACCTTTTTGAGGGAGACAATTCAATCCCTAACAGTTGCTATGACTCAGAATTGACTCTATGGAAACAGTTTTGGTTCTGAAACGAGAAAGCAAGGCTTCAAGAACCTGCTCAAGAGAGAAGGATAACATTGTGGGGAGTTGGGGTGAATGGACTGGGGATGGCCAGGGATGCACCTCTGCATTGTTCTCTCTTTTCCATCACCTTTATGGGTCCAGAAAGAAGAGAAGAGGGATTAGACAGTAGGAATAACCTGGGGCTGAGGACCTCATGGGCAGAGGGTGGGGGGTCCAGAAAGAAGAGAAGAGGGGTTAGACAGTAGGACTAACCTGGGGATGAGGACCTCATGGGCCAGGGGCAGAGAGTGGGTGATGATAGGGCTATAACGATGAAATGGGGGAGACAGTCCAAACTATTGTCCAGGATGGGGAAGGAGGTAAATGGAAGGAAACTTCGAGCCTGGAAAAGGGCTGTGGCAAATGAAGACTGTAAGTGCTGTCTAGCATGGAGGGCAAAGATAAATTAAGAAACAGATTAGTGCTCTCAGAAGTGAAGGTTAGACATCCCAAGCTGAAGGGAGTGGTGAAGAGTAAGGGGTCAGCTCTCTATATTAGCGTTCATCTGTTAACCAGAAGGTCGGTAGTTCAAATCCAACAGCTACTCCTTGACAACCCTATGGGGCAGTTCCACTATGTCCTAGAGGGTCGCTATCAGTTGGAATTAACTTGAAAAAAACAGGTTTGTGCTGAGGCCAAGATGACAGAGTAGTCAGACACTTCTGGTGGACCCTCTTACAACAAAGAATGGAAAAAAAACAAGTGAATCAATTATATATGACAATCTAGGATCCCTGAACATCTAAGGCAAAGTTGAGTAACCAGACTGAGTGGGAGGGGGAGAGAGAGATAGTTCGGAAGCAGCGAGGAGTTGCCAGACCTGACTCAGTGAGGGCCAGAGCCCTTCAGGTGTGAGCAGCTCAAGAATGAGTGGTGAGGCAGGCAAGTATCCGTGCTCAAGAGGCACGTTTTCCACACTGGGAGAGACCCAGCACCAAAGAGTCTACTCGGCCACCCAGAACCAATGAGAAGCAGCCCTTGATCTGTGAAAGAGAAGTACTTCCGAACGACCTACTGTGCGGATCAAAAACACCCCCCTTAGGGAAAAACCCCTCTCCCATTTACCTCACTGCTCCCTGCTCTGCACCGGGTCCCGGACCAGCTTCAGCAATTACCAAGTACCCTGGGCTGGAAGTAGGAGCCATCACAGGCCCTGAGCCATTCTCCAGGTCTTGGAGAGTGAACAAATTAACTAACAGGGGAAAAAATAAACTGCCAGCTCCCCTAGGCCAGGAATCCAGGGTAGGCACAGCTGCTTTGTCTAGGCACAGGCATAAGGTATCCATGGACTTTGAGTGCATTTCCCCCTGCAGAGACATGTGTGGGCCATTACCACAGTACAACAGGGTATATACCTGAAGTCTAACTTCAACTGTTTCAGCTGTGAGTGGCAGCTTCATGACATTTGACACTGTTCCGCCCATTAGCAGGGTCTTCACCAACCCACATCAAGGGCCTGAGGACTGTTGGCTCCACCAACGCCACCTAGCCACCTGCGATACAGGCCCAAGAATAAGAGGTGACCACCAGTTCTTACAACCAAAAGCCCTGGGTGCTCATAGTCAGGCTGCAAAACCCACCCACCTATGAGCTCTAGAGAACAGGGACACACCTTCCTCCTAGACACTCGGAGGCAGCCGTCAGCACCCTGCCTTGCTCAGAGTGTGTACCCCTGCTGGAGCCAGATGCCTATGCTTACACCAATCATCCAAGCCTGTCTAGGGCTGTGGTGAGAGACTACACCACACACTTGGTGGCTATCTACCTGGGCACCTGAGCTGAATACATACAGGAGGAGGGGGTGGCCTCCTGAGCTCACATACTTAGTAACAGATCTAACCACCTGGTGACAGGACATCAGAGCTTCAAAGTTGCCCATAATCAAACTAGCTCATACGAGCAGCCTATTTGGGCATATCAAAACAAAACAAAAAGCTAGGACACATTAAGGAAACATAAATAAAGATAGTAACTTATTGATGGCTCAGAGACAACAGTCAATAACAAATCACATAAAGAGGCAATCCATGATGACTTCAGCCAGCTCCCAAAATAAAGAATCTTCACATTTTCCAGAAGAGGAAAATTTCTTGGAATTACCAGAGGCAGAATACAAAAAATTAATATACAGAACTCTTCAAGAAATTAGGAAGGAAACAAATCAAAACACAGAACATGCAATAGAGGAAATAAAAATATTAGAGAATAGCATAATGACAAATTTAAAAGGTTGCAAGAATCCATAGAGAGACAGCAATCAGAAATCCAGAAGATCAACAATAAAATTTCAGAATGAGACAATTCAATAGAAAGTCATAGGAGCAGAATTGAGGCAGTAGAAGTTAGAATTAGTGACATTGAAGATAAAGCACTTGACACTAACTTATTTGAGGAAAAATCAGATAAAAGGATTTTAAAAAATGAAGAAACCCTAAGAATTATGTGGGTCTCTATCAAGGGGAATAACCTACAAGTGATTGGAGTAACAGTACAGGGAGAGATAACAGAAAATACAGAGAGAATTGAAGATTTGTTGGCAGAAAACTTCCCTGATGTCGTGAAAGATGAGAAGATATCTCTCCAAGATGCTTATCGAACACCCCAAAAGGTAGATCCCAAAAGAAAGTCACACAGACATGTTATAACCAAACTTGCCAAAACCAAGGATAACAAGAGAATTTTAAGAGTGGCTAGGGATAAACGAGAAGTCATTTACAAAGGAGAGTTGATACGAAAAAAATCGGACTACTCTGCAGAAACAACGCAGGAAAGAAGGCAGTGAGATGACATATATAAAGTCTTGAAGGAAAATAACTGCCAGCCAAGAATTATATATCCAGCAAAATTGTCTCTCAAATATGATGGCAAAATTAGGGCATTTCCAGATAAGCAGAAGTTTAGGGAATTTGCAAAAACCAAATCAAAATTACAAGAAATACTAAAGGAAGTCTTCCAGTTAGAAAATCAGTAACATCAGATAACAACCCCACACTAGAACACAGGACAGAGCAACCAGATATCAACCTAGATAGGGAAGGTCACAAAAACAAATCAAAGCTAAAACACTGAAAATAGGGAAACAGATGTCAATACGTAAAAGATGACCACACTGAAGCAAAAAAAGGTGACTTAAAAACCTTAGACATAGATTTTGCATATGGAAAGGAAGTCAAGGCAATATAAAGAAATAAAAGACTGGTATAAA
>NW_004444360.1:238490-261581 GCF_000243295.1 Trichechus manatus latirostris | reverse complement strand
ACAAGGCTAGCATTAATCCAAAAAACACAAAATAATAAATGCTGGAGAGGTTGTGGAGAGACTGGAACACTTATACACTGTTGGTGGGAATGTAAAGTGGTACAACCACTCTGGTAATCGATTTGCCACTTCCTTAAAAAGCTAGAAATAGAAGTACCATAGGATCCAGCTATCCTGCTCCTTGGAATATATCCTAGAGAATTAAAAGCTGTCACACAAATAGATATATGCACGCCCGTGTTCATTGCAGCACTGTTAACGATAGCAAAATGGTGGAAACAACCTAGGTGTTCATCATCAGACGAATGGTTAAACAAATTATGGTATATCCACACAGTGGAATACTACCCAATGACAAAGAACATCTTATAACGTGGAAGAATCTGGAGGGCCTTATGCTGAGTGAATTTAATTGGTCACAGAAGGACAAATGTGTAAGTCCACTATTATACGAACTCAAGAAAAGGTTTAAACACAGACGACAGCATTCTTTGATGGTTATGAGGATGGGGAGAGAGGGTGAGGGTTATTCACTAACTAGATATTAGTTAAGAATTATCTTAGGTGAAGGGAAGGACAGCACACACTACAGGGGAAGTCAGCACTACTGGACTAAACCAAAGCTAAGAAGTTTCCTGAATACAATCAACCACTTTGAGAGATAGAGTAGCCAGGGTAGGGATCTGGGGACCGTGCTTTCAGGGGACATCTAGGTCAGTTGGCTTAACAAACTTATTATGAAAATGTTCTGCATCCTACATTGGTGAGTGGCTTCTGGGGTCTTAAACACTTGCAAGTGGCCATCTAAGATGCATCAATTGGTCCCACCCACCTGGAGTAAAGGAGAATGAAGAACACCAAAGACACAAGGGAAGTATTGGGGTTTTAAACACTTGCAAGTGGCCATCTAAGATGCATCAATTGGTCCCAACCACCTGGAGTAAAGGAAAATGGAGAACACCAAAGACACAAGGGAAGTATTAGCCCAAGAGACAGAAAGGGCCACATAAACCAGAGACTTCATCAGGCTGAGACTAGAAGAAGTAGATGGTGCTCAGCTACCACGAATGACTGCCCTGACAGGGAACACAACAGAGAGTTCCTGATGGAGGAGGAGAAAGATGAGGTGCAGAACTCAAATTCTAGTAAGAAGACCAGACTTAATGGTCTGACTGAGATTGGAGGAACCCTGGAAAGCATGACTCTCAGATTTTCTATTGGCCCAGAACTAAAACAATTTCCGAGGCTAACTCTTCAGACAGGGATTGGACTGGACTATGGAACATAAAGTGATATTCGTGAGGAGTGTGCCTCTTGGCTCAAGTCGATACAAGAGACTAAACGGGAAGCTTCTGTTTGGAGGTGAGATGGGAAGCCAGAGAGGGTTAGGAGCTGGTTGAATGGACATGGGGCATCAGGGGTGGAAAGGAAGAGTGTGCTGCCACATTATGGGGAGAGAAATTAGGGTCACGTGACAATTTATGTATAAATTTTGGTATGGGAAACGACCTTGAAATGTAAACTTCATCTAAACTACAACAATAAAAAAAAAATCAAAAAAGAAAACAATGGGTTTGTTCTTTTTTTGGTCTACATTTTATATGAGTAGATAGATAGCTCAACTCTGATTCACGGTAACTTTATGTACAACAGAATGAAATGTTGGCCAATACTGTGTCATCCTCACAATCACGTTATGTTCAAGTCCATCACTGAGGCTATTGTGCCAATCCGTCTCACCAAAGATCTCCCTCACCCGCGCTGGTCCTCTAATTCACCAAACATGATCTCCTCCTCCAGAGATTGATACCTCTTGATGATGTGTTCAAAGCAAGTGAGTCAGACAATGTTTTGTTGTGATCCATAAGGTTTTCATTGGCTAATTTTCAGACCTAGATTGCCAGGCCTTTCTTCCTAGTCTGCCTTAGTCTGGAAGTGCCATTGAAACCTGTCCATCATGGGTGAACTTGCTGGTATCTGAAATACTAGTGGCATAGCTTCCAGCATCACAGCAACACACAAGCCACCACAGTATGAAAACCTGACAGATTGGTGGTAGTTTAAATGAGCAGCCTCTGATATTTTGAGTTTCCTGTAAAATGCTGGTGGGGGTGAGAGAGATAAAGCTCTAAAATATAAAATTCAGATGACATATTCTTCGTGAATCCTCTCTCATCTCCAAGAAATATGTCCCGACTGTCTGAGGAACTTCCATAATATTTCTGAGCTCTACCAGGATGTATAGAATGTTCTTGATTGTTGAGACATTTGGGTATATGACTTGTTATCCTCAATAGTGTTCAAGCTTGGAGAACGGAATCACGTGTGTCCTTCCGAGAGACTAACACAAAGCTAGGCTCATAGAAAAGTCTTAGTAAATGTTCCAGGAATTGAAGTCATGCTGTGCAATAGATGAGACCAGCGGACGAGGGAGATTTTGCTTCAGGGTAGGCGAAATAGCACTCTTAGGGAGCAAAGCAAGCAAACATCAAATTTCCAAGGCTACCTATCAGCAAGCTCAAATGAATATGGGGTTAAACATATTTGTTGAATAACTGGTCCAAATAGTAGGTCATGAAATGTTGAGCTGAGAGAGTCATGTAGGCAACAGCCTCTTCATCCTCTATCCCCAAAGAGGTATGTGTACATACACACACACACATAGCACACACATACTTATAGGCTTAGGTGTGTAAAGATCTTTCTGTGTTTGGAGATACATCTGTTTCTCTTCAAGGAAGGGTTTAAATAGAATGGTATTCTCATGACTCAAGTCCTGAATTTGCCTCTGTGGGCTCCTCCTTTTTCTGTGAGGCTGCTCAGAACTTGTTCTCACAGCCCTTGGCTCTATGCAAGGGTGTGGTCTCAGATGCCAACAACACCCATGGCTGTTTGCATGGTAAGTCCTTGCTGGGACTATGAGGAAGGAAATAGTGAACTCACTCAGGTATCTGTCAAAACATAAATTCGATCAATATTTTGTGAGTACCTACTATGTTCCAGGCACTGGACTATGCACTGGGGATTCAGAGATAAATAAGACATAGTCTCTGCCCTGTAAGTCTTCAGAATCTAAAGGAGGTCTCAGACTAAACAAATAATTTCAGTAATATATAGTAAATGGCCTGGTAGAATTATTCACATGTTGTTATAGCAGGTAGAGGAGGACATAAACCAATCAGGAGGTGTTGAGAAAGACTTCCTAGAGGAGACAAAGCTGCTAAGTGTTGTCTCCTCAATGCATTGATGGTGAGGTGAGGTCAAGGGCATCCCCCTTTTCTCCTAGATGTTTCATGATTTGGGGGATAGATGGGACAGATGACACATATGGAGATAATTTTACCTATTCCTCTGACTCAGAGAAGCCTTCCCTTCCTACCCCTTTCTCTTCACCCCTACCTAGCTCTCAGGCAAACCATTCCATCAAGCCACCGCCATGCTAACAAGGGTCCAGTAGAGCCTGAGAATTGGACATCTGCAGGAAGTGGCCCCACATATCTGTCAGTTTGTCATACTGTGGTGGCTTGCATGTTGCTGTGATTCTGGAAGCTATGCCACAGTATTTCAAATACCAGCAGGATCTTCCATGGTGGACAGGTTTCAGCAGAGCTTCCAGACTAAGATAGACTAGGAAAAAGGACTTGGCTGTCTACTTCTGAAAAAATTGGCCAGTGACAACACCCATAGAAGCTGCAGTCAAAAAATCAAATAATGCATTGCATTGGGCAAATCTGGTGCAAAAAACCTCTTAAAAGTTTTAAAAGGCAAAGATGTCTCTTTGGGAACTAAGGTACGCCTGACCCAAGCCATAGTATTTTCAATCACCTTACATGCATATGAAAGTGGACAATGCATAACGAAGGCGGAAGAAGAATTGACACCTTTGAACGATGGTGTCGGTGAAGATTATTGAATATATCATGGACTGCCAGGAGAACAAACAAATCTGTCTTGGAGGAAGTACAGCCAGAATGCTCCTTAGAAGCAAGGATACTGAGACTTCATCTCACTTCCTTTGGACATGTTATCAGGAGGGACCAGTCCCTGGAGAAGGACGTCACATTTATTACAGTAAAAGGTCAGCAAATAAGAAGACCCTCAATGAGATGGATCGACACAGTGGCTGCAACAATGGGCTCAAGCATAGCAACAATTGTGAAGAGGGTGCAGAGCCAAGCGGTGTTTTGTTCTCTTGCACACAGGGTCGCTATGAGTCAGAACTGACTGCATGGCACCTAACAACAACAACAACAACAACAACAAGTGCCCAGAAACCAGCCTGAAGCACTGACTGATTCTAGGCTCATGAGTTGCAGGATGAGAGGCCCCACTCCAAGAGTCCTTGTGAGGCCTAATCAGGTGGGGAAGGATGGGGGCTACCACGCACTCATTGAAAACTTAGTTTACAAAGATCTATCTGTCCATTAGCAACAGATACTGAGGGAATACCATGCCCTGGCCACTGTTCTAGGCACCGGGACACAGGGCATAGGGAAGCCCACGAGGACTCTCCTCTTCTGGAGCTTACCTCCTGGTGGAAGAGATGGATGATAAACACATACACAATCAAGAAACAAATAAGTATATAACATAATTTCAGATAAGTAATGAGGCTTATGGAGAGACTACAATACAGTAATAAAGTCGTATGGTCTGGGAAGGCCTTTTGGAGGCAGACATTGAAGCTGGGCCTGAATATTGGGAAGATAATCATACAAAGGTGTATGGATAAAGGCAGATGAAGAGCAAATACAAAGGCCTTAATACAGGGCTGGTCTTTATTTTATTTTATTTTTTTTTATTGTACTTTAGAAGAAGGTTTACAGAACAATTAGTTTCTCATTAAACAGTCAGTACACATACTGTTTTATGACAATGGTTAACAACCCCACGACATGTCAACACTGTCCCCTCTCAACCTTGAGTTCCCTATCACCAGCTTTCCTGTCCCCTCCTGCCTTCTAGTCCTTGTCCCTGGACTGCTGTGCCTCATTAGTCCCGTTTTGTTTTATGGAGCTGTCCAGTCCCCAGCTGAACGGTAAACCTTGGGAGCGACTTCACCACTGAGCTAAAAGGGTGTCCAGGGGCCATATTCTCGGGGTTTCTCCAGTCTGTCAGGCCGGTCTATCCGGGTCTTTTTTTGTGAGTTAGAATTTTGTTCTACATCCTTCTCCAGCTGTGTCCAGGACCCTCTGTTTTGATCCCAGTCAGAGCAGTCAGTGGTGGTAGCTGGACACCATCTAATTGTACTGGACTCAGTCTGGTGGAGGCCGTGGTAGCTGTGGTCCATTAGTCCTTTGGACTAATCTTTTCCTTGTATCTTGTTCTCTTCATTCCCCCTTCCTCCCGAAGGGGTGAGACCAATGGAGTATCTTAGATGGCTGCTCACAGGCTTTTAAGACCCCAGACGCTACTCACCAAGGTAGAATGTAGAACACTTTCTTTATAAACTGTGTTATGCCAATTGAGCTAGATGTTCCCCGAGACCATGGTCTCCACAGCAAGACAGGGTTGGTCTCCATACATTTAATGATCACCGTATGACTGGAGCGTAGTAGATGAGAAGTGGAGTTCAGAGAGCCAGGCAGGCAGGGATCTTGTCCCATGGGTATGGGGGCTGTGAAGTGGTCTCAGCAAGTAGTGACTTGATCTGAGCTTTTCTTGAGAAAAGTCACTGACTCCTGTTTGAAGGTGGGCTGAACCAGAGGGAGAGTCCTCTTATCTTCTTCATCTTAGACTCCTAGCACAACGCAGAGAGGGGAGTAGGGTGCATATTTTTATTCTAAATTTACTCTGGATAAAAACACATTTTTGTAAGGTGGTAGTGATACATTTACTGATGCCAAGTGCAGATCTACTTTCTGTGTATTGTATGTCACGGCTTCTCTGGAGAAGTGCCTCAATTTTAAAATTCTGTCAGATGCCCATCTGAGCACCTGCAGCCCTGTCAGACCACATAATCCCATCTGCAATTCAGAAGAGAGGGTTATGCAGCCTAGTGGCCTCTTGTTGATGGAATCACTCCCTCCTACCTTCTTCCAGGCAGAACCTCACCTCAGACTAGCCCGACCTCACTCTTCAATCCTGAGCTTCATCCTCTCCTCCCACAGCTGCCCCACAAAACTCCTGGTTTCTCTTGGGTTTCCCTGCTGCTCGGTAAGACTTCTCAGTTCTCATAGGGCTGGTGGGTTCCGTCTTTCTTGTACTTCTTATTTCATCTTCAGCCCCTCCTCCATGCCTATCTCAGGGCTTAGGGACTTTACAGAAGAACACAAACCGAAAAAAAAAAAAAAAACCTGTTGCCGTCGAATTGATTCCAACTCATAGCGACCCTATGGACAGTGGGTCCATAATAGCATCAAGGACCAGCTGGTATTTCCGTTTTGATTCTCTCTGCTTCCCATACTCCAGCCAAATGGAACCACTGTCCCCATTCACACCTCCCCACATCCACGCTTTTGCTCTAGTAGTTCCCTCTGGGACCCTGCTCCCTTCCGTTTTGTTATCCATCCCTTGGCATCCGTTTTTCAAAGCCTAGCTCATATGCCATCTCCTCCAGGGAGGCACTCTGAGAGCCCACTAAACCTCTGTGACATTTCCCATTTCTGAGTTCCCAAAGCATTTTGTACCTCCTCTCCTCCGACAAGCCAGGAGCATGGACTTTGGACTCAGACATAACTGGGTTTGAATCCATCTCAGTGACTAGCTGCCTGACCTTGGGCAATGACTGAACCTCTGTCTTCTTGTCTCTAAGGTGAGGAGAATAATCACACATCACAGTGTTGGTGTACCTGGAAGATGAGATCATGCATGTAAAGCCTTTAACACTGTGACTGGTGAAGGGTCAACACTCAATAAATGGTAGCACTTATCGTTAACTAGAGTCATTTGTGCGTTTGTCTTACACTCCTGCTCACTGTGAATCCTTCAGGGCAGGGACTGCCCTATTCACCACTGTTTCCTCTGTTTTGGAGCTTTTGGGGGTGGAGCCTGTCTATTAGACTTACAATTCTGAATCTTGGCACTAGAGGGGAGCAAGAAACCACAGGCATTTTGGAAGACACGCAGGCCATCTTGGATGCTCTTCCTTCTGGCTAGCATTTACTAGTGATGGGTCACCCACTTCTTGCTCTGATTGTACTCTCATTCCTTTATGCTAGGAAAATCCCAAAAGCAGATAAGTCAAAAGCCAATCAGTGTGGTGCTTTTTGGGAAGTCCTCACCACTCCCCAGCAGAAATAGTTTGCTTTAGCTGATTGTTGTTAGTTGCCATTGAATTGTCTCTGACTTATGGCAACCTTTATGCATAACAGAATGAAGCGTTGCCCAGTCCTGTGCCATCTTCAGGATCGTTGGTGTGTTTGAGTCCATTATTGTGGCTACTGTGTCAATCCATCTCATTGAGGGTTTCCCTCGTTTTCACTGACCCTCTGCTTTGACAAACATGATTGGTTAATCAAAATCAGCCAAGATTCTCTAGTGCTTAGTGTATGCCCTTTACTGTGTTTCATGTTTTTAGGATTAAATGGGCTCAAGAACGTAATATGCTTTGAACAGTGTCTGGCATGTCATAAGAAAGAAATCGAGCCTATTTTAATGAGCCAATTAGGGAAGTGAGTAAAAGGCAGGAAGGAATGGTTAGCAAAGATCTTCTGAAATCCCAGATGTGCTGTGTGAACCATTCCTGCCCTTTGCTGACCCCTTTCTGAATGAGAGACCCTGCGCCAAGTATGTTGCAAATATTTAATAATGAAACCAATGCTGAAAGGTAGGCATTTCTGTCTCCGTTGTTTTAACCATGAAGAAAGAGATCCAGAAGAATTATATAATTTGCCCATGATCTCACAGAATGTAAGTAGTGGAGCTGGATTCAGTCCCAAGTGTGTCTAACGCCCATGGGCATCATCTCAACCTCCATCACGGCGCCTCAGCTAGGCAGGTTGTTGTATTTGTTTGTTTGTGGGTTTGTTTATAAATTATTATTATCATCTAGCAGAGTAAACCAAGTGTTTATTTCTGAGGAATAAGAGCCAAAGATGTCCTGCCTATATGAGATATTGTGGCATTCCAAAAAACCAAACCTGTTGCCGTTGAGTTGATTCTGACTCATGGCAAACTCATGCGTTACAGAGTAGAACTGCCCCCATAGGGTTTTATTGGCTGTAATCTTTGTGAAGCAGGTCACCAGGCCTTTCTTCTGTGGTGCCCTTTGGTGGGTTCAAACTGCCAACCTTTAGGTTAGTAGTCGAACACTAACCGCTTGCGCCACCCAGAGACCTATTGTCGTATTACAGTAACTTTGACTACTTGACGTAACAGTAGTGATTATACCAAGAACTAAATAGTTACCTGAATACTACACATTGGAACTCAAGGGGTATAAGGCAAAAACAAAATGAAAGACAGTTAAAGCTTAAACGTTTATATAGAAATGTGAAAGGCTGAGTATTAGCGACATAAAAGTTTACCTAAGAAGTTACGGTAAGAAAATCAGAAAATGCCAAAGAAAGTAGATGTAAGAAAATAATAAATATAAAATAAGAAATTAATGGAATAGAAAACAAAGATATGACAGAGGGGATCAACAAAGCTGAACTGATTCATTAAAAAGATGGAAAAAATAGTCAACACTGATAATATTCACCAAGATAAAAAAGAAAAAAATAATAATGCTGGGAATTAAAAAAAAAAAAAATGGAGGTCACAACTATGGTATAAGCGGAAATCAAAATGGGGAAAAATTATAATAAATTTATTTTAAACATAAATGAGAAAGAAATTTTACCAAGAAAATAAATCAGTTGCTGTTAAACTTTCTAGATGCTTACGATCTAACTGCCTTTATGCCCTTTCTCCCATTTTTTCCATTCGCCATTTTTGCCGGTGCTGTAGTTATGGCGGAGCCCTGGTGACGCAGTGGTTAAGAGCTCAGCTACTAACCAAAACGTCAGGCAGTTCGAATCTACCAGCAGCTCCTCGGAAACCCTATGGGACAGTTCTAGTCTGTCCTATAGAAGGATCTCTATGAGTGGGAATCAGAATCAACTCGATGACAACGGGTTTGTTTTTTTTGTTTGCAATTACGGCAACCACGTATGCTCAGGTGTAACTCAGCAGCACTTCACTTGAGCTGCACCAGTTGTCTCTTCCAGCTGTCCCACTCTGTCCCAGGGCTCCTTGACTGTCAGGGCGTGGAATAGTCCCATCTCTAGTCAATCATGTTGGTGCAAGCACCATTGGAGAAGTGTAAGGGAATTAACATCCCTGAGTGGCGCAAATGGTTAAGCGAGAGGCCACTAACAGAAAATTTGGTGGTCCAAACCCACCTAGAAGTATCAGAAGAAAGGCCTGGTGATCTGCTTCTGAAAGGTCGCACCCTTGAAAACCCTATGGAGTAGCTCTATTTTGCACACGTGGGGTCGCCATGAGTTGGAATTGACAGCAACTGGTTTTGTTTTTGGTTTTGTTTTTTTGGGGGGAGGCGGTGCTTAGGACAGTTGATTATTATAAGACAGGATAGATAACATAGATATCTATCCATAGATAGCTAACACCCTCTTTAGTATCCCAGGTGAACAATTCTTTTTTTTTTTTTTTAATTGTACTGTAGGTGGTTTACAGAACAAACTAGCTTCTCATTAAATAGTACAATATTGTTTTATGACATTGGTTAATATCCCCACGACATGTCAACACTCTCCCTTCTCCACCTTGAGGTTCCCTATTACAAGCTTTCCTGTCCCTGCCTGCCTTCTAGTCCTTGGCCCTGGGTTGGTGTGCCCCTTCAGTCTCGTTTTGTCCTGTGGGCCTGTCTAATCTTTGGCTGAAGGGTGAACCTCAGGAGCGACTTCATCACTGAGCTAAAAGTGTGTCTGGGGGCTACTCTCGGGGTTTCTCCAGTCTCTGTCAGGCCAGTAAGTCTGGTCTTTTTTTGTGAGTTAGAATTTTGTTCTACATTTTTCTCCAGCGCTGTCCGGGATCCTTTACTGTGATCCCAGGTGAACAATTCTGAGGCACATTCTACATGATCATTAGAAGCTCCCAAGTGAAATTTAGCCCCAATTGCACTTGGCGCACAGTGGTTAAGAGCTCAGCTGCTAACCAAAGGGTCAACAGTTGGAGTCCACCAGTTGCTCTTTGGAGGGTTACTATGTGTCTGAATTAACTCCATGGTAATGGGTTTGGGTTTTGTTTTTTGTTTTTGTTTTTTTTGCCCCAAAGTAGTACCTAGCTCAATAATACACCCTTGGGTTGACTTTCTCTTCTTTACTCTTTTATTCTTTCTAGTGACTCCAACTCCTGCTACTTCGGATCACTTTTCAAAATAAAGTACTTTGTGCACACTCTTGTCTCAGACTCTGCTTCTTTGGGGACCCAAGCTAAGTCACCTCCACAAAATTTTGAAAAGTTGCGCTCTGCTCTTCACATTTTTAAATTGAAATCTAATTTTTTTACTAGTTACAAAGGATGCAATTTCTAACATATTGTATGTGTATCAGTATTTTTCAATTATATATATGCATATATATATACATACATGTTTACTTTGTATGGGAGATTTTAGATATATACTAAAGTGGACAGTAGAACGAATCCCATGTACATTACCCAGCTTCAGTAATTATCAAATACAGCCAATATTGTTTCCTTTATATTCCTACTCACTTTTCCCATTCAGTGTTATTTTAAAGCAAATTCCAGACTTGTGTAATTTCATCTGTAGACATCTCTAAATTAAGGATGCTTTCTTTTTTACCCTAGCACTTATGTTAAATATTATCACACCTTACAATACCAAAATATCTTTATATTATGAAATAGCAACTCAGTGTTCACGCTTCCAATTATTTCATAATAATTGTCTCATAAATACCATTAATTTTGTAAAAATTTATTTGAATCAAGAAGATCCATTGGTTCAAGTCTCAGCAAAGACAACTGAGTTATT
Organism: Trichechus manatus latirostris; assembly: GCF_000243295.1. Taxonomy (NCBI): domain Eukaryota; kingdom Metazoa; phylum Chordata; class Mammalia; order Sirenia; family Trichechidae; genus Trichechus; species Trichechus manatus. The sequence continues at coordinate 250,633 of NW_004444360.1, read as the reverse complement.
GCCGGCCCTGTTAAAGGAGGGAAGAATAATTCACAGAACCTAGATAGTGTCTATCAGAGCTTACTGGGTGTGCTAGTTAAGATGGTGTGTCAGCTTGGCTGGGCCATGATTCTCAGTGTTTATATATGATCACCCCCATGATTGAATCTGCTGTGAGCAGCCAATCAGTTGAAAGGGAGTTTCCTTGGGGGTGTGGCCTACCTCCAAATATAAAAAGAAACATTATGGCTTTTTGCTTGCTCTGGATCCTGCAGCTGCCTCCTATTCATCTGATCTCCAGTTCTTGTGAATTGAGCTATCAGCTTATCTGCCGATCTTGGGATTCGTTGATCTGCACAGCCTGTGAACAGAGCCCTGCTCGCTGACCTTCCCATCTTGGGTTTGACAGCCCCTGCAGCTGCATGAATCAGGAGAAGCCTTGCAGTCTTGCCTGCCAATCTTGGGATTTGTTGATATTCACAGCCTGTGAGCAAGAGCCCTGCTTTCTGACCTGCAGATCTTGGGTTCTCCAGCCCCTGCAGCTATGTGAATCAGGAGAAGCCTCTATCCTGATCCACGGACTTGGGACATTCCAGCCTCTACAATCTTGTGGGCTATTTCTTTGATATAAATCTCTCTCTGTATATATTTATACGCTTTACTGGTTTTGTTTCTCTACAGAACCCAGCCTAAGACACTGGGTGAGGATGTTGAGAGTGTCAGGTCATGGAGCATGGAATATGAGGCTGACTGGGGAATATTTATTGATACAGGGGTACTTCCTGCAACTCAGGTCCCTAGAGACAGTCAGTCCCTCGTATGTCACTGGAATGACTTTTGGAACTGGAAAAAAGATAAGGCCTACATTAAATGAGGTGGAGATGCCAGGACCTCTTTGGCAGAGTATTGAAAAAAGGATAAAAAGTCTGAGGGGTGAGTGTGCTACAATGAATCTATTAGACAACCCCAGATCCATCAGCTGAGTATGTACATCAGCAGGCTGAGAGGAGTGCACCCTTCTCACTATAAGAAATGCGCTGGTGAGGAGGGCAGCGTCACCACTGAGAAGCCCAATAGAGGCTTTCCTCTGTAGCTTGGGGCTGAGGTAGATGATGTTTATAGAATTGGGCTCCATAGTGTCAGTGGGGATGATAGCATTTGGGAATAGTAGAGGACAGGCGGCAGTAGTTAACCATCAGAGGCAAGGTAAATGTGCTTACCATAATAGACAGCAAGATGGAATGGCAACATCAGAATGGCAACCAGGGTGCCCTGACTCACAGGAAACTAGAGCAATGGATAACAGAAGATGGTGTCCTTAGGGAAAAGACAGATGGACAGCCTTTAAGGATTTGTATTTGTTTCACGTACATAGCTGATGTCAGCTGCCTCAAAGCTACATCATGATTCCTTACCCAACGTCCAGTCCTGAGCCAGTTCTCAGACCCAGAATCCACTGATGGAAAGAGATCCAAGTCCTCTTGAGTAAGGAATCTATAGCACCACATCAAGTATATACTGTAGTGATTCCCCCAGTTATTTCCCAAGTAACTGTACTTTGGAGAAAGGGAAATACCCATATCTATTGAGGGATGTTGTATACATAATCTAACACTAATATCAGGGAATCTCGGGCAACACCATGGCCTCTGTCTTAGAATAAGTATATATGAGGCTCTGGTGATAGAGTTCTGACCTCTCCTCCTTGCTCTACAGCCTGAAACTCTCTCAAGACAATAAGCTGGGGCAATCATAGGGATCACCTCCTTTCCTTCCCATGTCTTGTCGATCACTGTGCTTTGTTGAAACCACTGTTTTGTATAGTTTGTAACTTCTCTTTCCTTTTTTACGTGGTGGGTAGGAGGCTGTTTCAGGCAGAAGGATAAATCTGGTTCCCATTGCTTTATCTTAGCCTGAAGTGGAAGTCTTCCAAGGGCTACTTTTTTTTGTTAGAAACATTTCTGAAAGCTGTTGCTGAACACTGCTGCTACTAATTCTTTGGCCAGATCATATTTGCATCAGCACATCAAGCTGCGAGGAAGCTGTGAAATTTAGTATTTAATCAGGGACACTATGTGGTTAGTTTAAAAAAAAAGTGTCTTATATTACTGTTGAAGAAGGGGAGAATGGATATTGGGAAAGCAGTCTTTCCCACAGTGAACAAGTTTGTTTTATTCAGTTAATGTGGGGCTAGCTCCCCTCTAGAAAGTCTATTAATACAATTCACTACTTTTAATACAATTCATATTAAAAAACAAGACATATATATTTATCTCAAGACATGCAAAAAAATGGTTAAATTTAATTATTTATTTATGATAAATTCATAAATATATGTATGTATATATGTATATATATCCACACACATAAACACATTAATGCATAATATTTAAAAATAGATATATAGATACAGATTGATATGGAATAACTTAATGGTGAAAGTTATAAATTAAAAAAAAACATAAAAGAAAATCTAAATAAATGAAGAGATAACTTGTTTATGGAAAGTCAAATGCAACAAAATATCCTAGAGATGTTAGTTTTCCCCAAAGAAATCTAAAGATTTAATAAAGTTCTAATAAAATTCCAATAGGGATTTTTTAGTGGAGAAGACAAGTTGATTCTAAAATTTACATGGAAAATAAAAATGACCAATGTTGCCAAGATCCATCTAAAGAAGAACAAATTATGAGGATTTGACTCACCAGATATCAAGGTTTATTATAAAGGCTATAATAATATTCCAGTGACGTGAAGGCTTGCACCCCAGACTCCAAGTGCCAGGAGCCAAAACCATGACCTCTAACATTGTTTCCTCTGAAAGGTAAATATCTCTTTATTTCTCCTGTACCTTCATCCGGATGAATTTGTGTACGTGTGTGTGGCACTTCTTCATCACATAAGACTTGTTAGAAAGAAAATCTATGGTGAGTGTGAGTGATTTGTGAATCTTATGCTGTGGATGGGGCCCTGGTGGCACAGTGGTTAAAGCAATCTGTAGCTAACCAAAATATTGGTGGTTCAAACCCACCAGCTACTCTGAGGGAGAAAGATGTGGCAGTCTGTTTCCGTAAAGATTTACAGCCTTGGAAACCCTATGGGGGATTTCTACTCTGTCCTACAGGGTTGCTATGAGTTGGAACTGAGTCAACAGTGGTGGGTTTGGTTTGGTTTTTGGTTATGCTGTAGATAAAAGAGGGCTGGAAAAGCAAGTTTCTGATTTCCAGCATATGACAGAAAGCTATTCTAAACTTAGGAATGATGTTTGCATACTACATAACAGACTGAAAACATGATACATATCCACTGAAGGAGGTAAGGTGAGTTTGGTTTGGAATTTGTTGAATGGAAGGTACTTGTGAGATATCCAGGTGGATATGTACATCAGAAGTTTAGATACTTGTCTCTGGAGTTCATAGCAGAAATCAAGTTAAGAGAAATATATGACAGCATCAGAGAACAGACAATCATTTAACCTTGGACTGGGAACAATCACCCTAGGAGTTAAGATGTAAGAAGATAAAATAGCTAGAACAGAACTCTAGAGAAAACGCAGTCATTTAAGGTGTGGACAGGAGAAGATGAAGGGAATCCTTCTGAGAGGTAGGAGGAGAAGGAAACTGTGTTGAAGTCCTGGAGGTTAATGAAAGAGTTTCAAAAAGGAGGGAGTGGCTTCCAATTTCCCATTCCACAGAGAAGAATTAAAAATATCTCTTGTATTTGTCAATGTGACAGTCAGTGACTTTGTCAAAGCAGTTCCAGTGAAGGGAGGGATGGAATTTGTCATCATTAATTCATTTATTAAGCAGATATTTATTAACCACAAATAGTTTACTAGACTTTGAATTGGGCACGAAAGATAGAAAAATTGGTTAGCTACATCCCCTGCCATCCAGAGACTTTCTGTAAAGACAGACAAATAGACAGATGCTTATTATACAATGTACAATGTGGTGAGTGGGATGGTAGAGATATTTATTGACCAGTATGGAGGAATTTTGTATGCACAACTCACTCTACCTGGTAGTAGATAAACCAAGGCAATGTGTCAGAATGATAAACCTGGCATATCTTTCTGAAGAGTCAATTTATTTCATGGTAAGTAATTTACAATATCATCTTGATATAAAAATAATTATGACAATGCAGCCCCTGAAAATATATACATGTTCAAATGATATTTGCTGAATGAATAAAGTGCAAAATTTGCATAGACTTTTAAAGATAAAAAGTAAGATTTCAGACTTCTGAGTTCATCCTTGATATGTAAAGAGCTTGGAAGTAGTCACTCCCATCCATGCAACAAGAAAAAATATGAACAAATAAAAAATCAGTGACTTCTCTTGGACCCCTCAGATAACTGAGGTCACGGGGCAAACCATCACCTCAAAATCTGGAGTGACAGGTGAATACAGAGGATCACAGTCAAGATTAACTTACCTGAAGTGGAAGCCACTGGAGTCATAAACTGGCAGGGACACTGCCGTGGTTATTTTGATGAACTACTGGAGGCTAAGTGTGGACTATCACGATTTCTCTCTGCTGTAGAAACTCTCTGTTATAGCAGGGGCCTCTGTCATAGTGATAGAGGGAACACACTTTTGTGGGTTTTACCTTTGGGGATCCAATAGGTTCTCAAGGAGAAGATAGGAGAAAAATTCACTCAAGTGTCTGGCAGGAAGAGGGGGAAAGTTACCATTTTGGATTTTTCCCAGAGCATACTCCATAACAAAGGCCAACTCTCCAGGGGAAAGACTTTCCCAGAGCCTAATCTCAATGACAAGGAACAGCACTTAGCCAATTCCAATGCCCTCTAGCCCTTCTGTCTCACTTAAGAAGAGGAAAAACCTAAGAAACATTGTGAAGGCTACAGACTAGGGACACAGGCTCATCAAAAGACTGTGATATAATCATAAGATTATGGAATGCTTTCCTTCATCCACACCTTACCACCACATAATAGGACTCCAGTATAATAACTACGAATTACGGCTGAAAGAGCTACAAGGTGTAGACTCTATTTAAGAAGAGTTCTTAGGGATACTGAAGACAAAAACTAGGACACTAGAGAATTTGAAGACTTTAACCCCTACAGATACAGCAAACATTAAACGTATCCCACCTTCTATCCAGATTAACAGAAAGCCTAACACAGAAGGTTTATCTTATTTACCTCAGCCACTATTACCAAATACTTTATGTCTGTCTTTCAACAAAAACTTATAAGACATGCTAAAAGGTAAGAAAACAAAAACAAACAAAAAAAAAAAACAAAGACTGAAGAGATAAAGAACGCATCAGAACCAGACTCAGATATGGCACAAATTTTGGAATACTCAGACAAGGAATTTAAAATAACTATGACTAATATCTTAAGGGCTCTAATGGATAAAGTCAACAACATGCATTATGGGTAAAGTCAAAACCCACCCAGTGGTACCGCAGAAGAAAAGGACTGGCAGTATGCTTCTGTTAAGATTACAGCCAAGAAAACTCTATGGAGTAGTTCTGTTCTGTAATGCATGGGGTTGCCATGAGTTGAAATTGACTCAACAGCATCTGACAACAACAATCCTTACTGAAGCATATCACCAGAACTTTCTTCCACAGTGCTGCTGGGTGGGGTTGAACTGCCAACGTTTAGATTAGTAGTGGAGAGCAAACCATTTGTGCCATCCGGGGACATTATTGGTCATTAGGGAACTGTAAATTAAAACAAGATACCACTACACACCTATCAGAATGATTACGGTTCAAAAAGCTTACAATGCCAAATGTTAGTGATCAAGTCCACCAAATTTATGATGGGGATGCAAAATGTTTCAGCTACTTTGGAAGGAAGTTTGTTCATTTCTTACAAAGCTAAATATAGTCTTATCATATGATCAAGCAATTGCACTCCTACGGATTAACCCAACTCATTTGAAAACATATCCACATAAAAACCTGAATCAAGGTTTGTAGCAACTTTATTCATAATTACCAAAAATATGGACACAATCAAGATGTCCTTCAATAGGTGAATGGATACACAAAATGTGGTACATCTGTACAGTGGAACATTATTCGTCAGTAAAAGGAAATGAGCTATCAAGGCTTGAAAAAACATGAGTGAACCTTAAATGCACATTGCTAAGTGAAAGAAACCAGTCTTAAAAGGCTACATACTGGATGACTGGAAATATATAACATTCTGGAAAGGCAAAAGTATGGAGACAGTAAAAACATCAGTGGGTACCAGAGGTTCAGGGGAGCGGAGAGGGTTAAGTAGGTAAAGTAGAGGATATTTTTAAGGTAACAAAACTGTAATGATTCTGTATATACTGTGTAATATTGAATGATTCTGTATGATACTGTAATGGTGGATATATAACATTATGCATTTGTGGAAACCAATGGAACCATATAGGACAAAGAGTGAACTTTATAGTATGCAAATTTTAAAAAATAATTTAGGAAGTTGGGGGATACCAGAAGGAATGCAGACTGTGGCAAGAGAATCTCACTATCACAAATGCATGAAGCTACCTCATTGAAGGAGGTAGAGGGGGAAAGGTGCTGACCTAGGTAACTTTAGAAATGAATGGAGTGTATAAGACTCAAGGCAAATGAACTGCTCATAATCATTGTATTCTTGTTGATAAGGCCTCCAAAGGTATGGGGGATATTTAACAATTCTGATATGTCTATACATGTATTTTGGGAATGAACAATTAAGAAAATGGATAGTGAGAGGGTTGTGGGGACCATGGTCTTAGGAAACATCTAGTGCAATTGGCATAAAATAGTTTATAAAGAAAATGTTCTACATTCTACTTTGGTGAGTAGCGTCTGGGGTCTTAAAAGCCTGTGAGTGGCCATCTAAGATACTCCACTGGTCTCATCCCTTCAAGAGCAAGGAAAAATGAAGAAAACTAAAGACACAAGGGAAAGATTAGTCCAAAGGACTAATAGACCATAACTACCATGGCCTCTACCAGACTGAGCCCAGTACAGCTAGATGGTACCCGGCTACCATCACTGACTGCTCTGACAGGGATCACGATAAAGGGTCCTGGACAGAGCTGAAGAAAAATGTAGAACAAAATTCTAGCTCAAAAAAAGACCAGACTTACAGGTCTGACAAAGACTAGAGAAGCCCTGAGAGTATGGCCCCTGGACACCCTTTTAGCTCAGTAATGAAGTCTCTGCTGAGGTTAAACTTTTAGCCAAAGATTAGACAGCCCCATAGGACAAAATGAGACTAAGGGGGCACACCAGCCCAGGAGCAAGGACTAGAAGGCAGGAGGGGACAGGAAAGCTGGTAATAGGGAACCTAAGGTCGAGAAGGGAGAGCATTGACATGTCATGCAGTTCTTAACCAATGTCATAAAACAATATGTGTACTAACTGTTTAATGAAAAGCTAGTTTGTTCTGTAAACCTTCATCTAAAGTACAATTAAAAAAAAGAAAATGGATGGTGAATGGTGAGAGTCAGGTTTCTCACTGTTGAAGTGGAAATTTACAGATAAGAAAGTGAGGGGAGGTTATAATGATCCATGTGATAATGGATTAGAGTTGGAGATACCGGTATGAAGTCATGTTTGGCTTAACATAGCTACAGATCATTACACGTAGAAATATTTATAGATATGTCTATATACATAAGTTAGTATATGCACATATATTTCCTTCCTCTGTCAGCTGAGAAGATACCTCTAAAAGAAATGATATTTCAGTAGCAACCAGCACACCTAATGCCATTCTTGTTTTCTAATGCCATTCTCCAATAAAAGGAACCAGAACTCTTTGAGAAATTTCTGATCCTAGGACTCGGTCCATTTATCATGATAAAAGGAGAAAAGATTGAAGTTGTCAAGGATTTCATTTTACTTGGATCCACAATCAATGCCCATGGAAGCAGCAGTCAGGAAATCAAACGACCTATTGCATTGGGCAAATTTGCTGCAAAGGTCCTCTTTAAAGTGCTAAAGAGCAAAAACATCACTTTGAGGACTAAGGTGTGCCTGACCCAAGCCATAGTATTTTCAATATCCTCATGCATGCAAAAGCTGGACAATGAATAAGGAAGACCAAAGAAGAATTGACAAGTTTGAATTTTGGTGTTGGTGAATACTCAATATACCATGGACTGCCAGAAGAATGAACAAATCTGTCTTGAAAGAAGTATAGCCCAAATGCTCCTTAGAAGGGAGGATGGTGAGGCTACTTCTCATGTACTTCAGACGTGTTATTAGGAGGGACCAGTCCCTGGAGAAGGACATCATGTTTGGTAAACATGCAAAAAAAAAAAAAAAAAAAATTGGCATGGAGGCTCTTACAAAAATACCCTGCTGGAAGAGGAAGCAGTTGGCAAACAAATGTAGAAGGTGAGAATTATTTGCATAAAAATAAGGGTCAGCAGAAAAAGAACATTCAAGGAGATGGACTGACATAGTGGCTGCAACAATGGGCTCAAACATGGCAATGATTGTGAGGATGACGCTGGACCGGGCAGCTTTTCGTTCTGTTGTACATAGGGTCATTCTGAGTTAGAACCGACTCCAGGTCACCTAAAAACAACAACAGGACTGGATCAGGAAATATACTAGATGAGCCTGGAGTATCTTGTAAAGCCAGAAATAAGAATGTCCTCAAAAACAAACAAAATGAAAAAACAAAACTAAACAACAGCAAAGCAAACACATAAAAACAGAAAACAAAACAATATAAAACAAAAAACCCACATTGTTGGGGTATGTGGAAGGACCTAGGAAACAACTGAAAGAGCACCCGACGGACACAGCTGAAACAATTTGAGCAACAAAATAAATAAATTACTATTGGATTATAACCTAAAGTATAAAATAAATATTCATGAGCCCACACTAATATGAATAAACAATTGAACAAATAAACAAATAGGGAGAAGAGACAAATCTCCTGTGCAGAAGAATTCCAAATAATTAACGTAGATACTCTGCCCCCAGTGCTGGGGAGCTTAACTCCTCACTCCTCAATTGTGGGCTGTTGTGCATAGTGACTTCCTTCCAAAAAGTACATATAGAAGAGGAGGGCAGGTAACTTTAGGGTGGAGAAACCTGAAACACACTACCTCAGCCAGGTGATCAAGGTTAACATCAACGGTGATAAATCATGTTGATAGTACATACCCTTGGCATTATGTGATGAAACGGCACTTACCTCTGTGATCTTCCTTGCAAAAAACCACAACCCCAGTCTAACCACAAGAAAAAAACATCAGACAGACACAAACTGAGGAACATTCGACAAAATAACAGACCCATTCTCCTCAGAGCTGTCAAGGTCATCAAACACAAAGAAAGTCTGAGAATGTGTCACAGCTAAGAGGACTCTCAGGAGACATGACCACTACACGGAATGTGGTATCCTGGATGGGATCCTGAGAGCAGAAAAGGACATCAGGTAAAAACTAAGGAAATCTGAATAAATGAAGAACTTTGGTTAATAATAATGCATAAATATTGGTTTTTTAATTGTAACAAATGTACTGTACTAATGGAAGATGTTTGTAACAAGGGAAACTGGGTTCAGAGGAACTGTACTATCTTCTCCATTTTTCTATAAATCTGAAACTGTGCTAAAAAAAATAAGATCTATTAAATAAAAGCTAATAGTAAAGGCACACCTTTACTTCCTTTAGTGATTCTGTCACTTTTCCAGTCAGAGGTCAGTCCCAGAGAGTGTCTCCTCCCCCCACTTTGCCCAATGTTGATTCTAGAGCTTTTCTAAAGACAATTTGCACACACTGTGGGTGTTTCTGATTCCTTCTCCTCTTGCCCCCAGTCTCCCTGCACAGTCCTGCCCAGGCCTCCACGTAACTCCTCTACCGTGAAGAGAACTTGAGTTTGCCTTCTCATGATCTAAGTAATGAGAACATCTGACATGTGTTAAGGCAAGGAGTGATGTGGTTAGATTGGAATTTTTTAGCAGAACATAGGGTCATTTGTGTGGTGGGTGGATTGCAGGGTGTGGAGAGATAGATATAGTAAGGGAGACCAGCTTGGGGGCTATTGCAATAGTTCAGGTGAGAAATTATCTCAGTCTATGCTTGGGAGGTGTTGGTAGGGGTAGGGAGGACTTGATCATGGGTGAGGGGTGGGGAGAAGGAGAAGGAGGACTGAGGAATGGTGATGGTGTCTCTGGCTTAGCTGAATGCACATGTGGTGGTGTCATTACCCAAGAGAATACCGAAGGAGGAAACACATGGGGAGTGTTCCTGGGGGTTGGGTGGGCTGTGAGGGATGCTGAGAGCCATTTAGATCTACTGAGTTTACATGCCTATGGACACTTAGTAGTGAAGTCCTCTGTAGGTAGTGAAAAAGCTCCAGGGGTTCTTGAGACAGCCTGCTTGAGATGATGTGGTTAAACAGTTCAAGGCAGGGCTTGAAGAGTTACTGGAAGGCCTTGTCCCAGGAAGATGAGAGCCCCAAGTCCTGATGTTTTCAATGGCAGTAAAGGGTATGGAAATGCCAGGGGGCCAGGTAAATGAGGAGGATAATGGCTGCATGACCTTAGATCTGTGTTTCTCTGGCCTAGTCACCATTTCTGGGTTCCACAATTCCAGCTGGCACACCTTTACTTCCTGTAGTGATTCTGTCACTTTTCCAGTCAGAGGCCAGTCCCAGGGAGTGTCTCCTCCCCACACTGTGCCCCATTTTGATTCTTCAGATTTTCTAAAGTCTCCCTCAGCCAAGCAGACAGTCCTTAAGACTCTTGGGGACCATGAGAATACCCTGCACAGAGGAGAAAATCCAGGCAGAAATGTCTGGAGATGACCCCGGAACCCGGATGAGAGCCCTCAAACCTCCCTGGTGCCTTCCTAGTCTGTCGCCTCCCTCAACTGAGGGCATGAGTCAGGGGAGAGAGTGTAGGGCTGAGCTTGGCTATGGGCTAAGATTGGGCTGTTTGTGTATAGTGAGAGGAAGTGTTGGACTGAGGTGGATAGACCCTCTAGCCCTAACCAGAATAACTAATCCTCTCTCCATGACTGGCAGGTGTTGCTTTCAGGTATTGCATAAGCAAAGTTGTTTGTTTTGGTTTGGTTTGGGGCCTGTTTCTTTGTCAGATGCTGTTGAATGTTTGGCGTGGTTTTGAGAGCAGAACCAAAGAAGGGTCAGGACATCTTTCTTCCTTTGGGAATTGACCAAGAGAGTCAGTTGCAATCATGGACTCACACATAGTTTTTTATATGATGTGGGACAGAGGAGAAGCAAAGAGAATACAGGAGCCCAGGAATTGCAGGATTTATTATGTATCCTTGTACACACTCACAGATTCAGCTATAATTCTAGGGTGAAGTCAGAGTTCCAGTAATAAAGGTCCCTCAGGCAGAGGCTCTGGTCTTCTGAGGTTGGTATTGGGCTCATTGGGGTGGGAGCTGGGCAATAAGTTACCCTTCCCATCACCCCTATCAAAGAGACAAGGAGACATGCAGAGTGACAGAGTCAGACAAGTTCATGAATGAGGCGGGCTGCCCATGCTGGAGAGCTGAGGTAAGCGGAGCAGGGGCTCTCTTTTCACTTGTGTGGGATGGCCTGAGGGCGTCTGAGACACTACAGGTAGTTACTTGTGTTTGGAGGGGTACTGCTCCTCTTGCTTCTGCTGCTGCTGCTCCATAGGGAACAAGACTTCTCCCTTCAGTGGCTAGACTGGCTGGGTCTCTTGGACCTGGTCAGGAGCTGGGACAAGCACAGGCTGCTCCTCCTGCTGCATTAAAGGCTCTGCTGCTTCTGATGCTCCAGGTGCTCTGGCAGCTGCTCTTCTTTCTTTCCCAGTTGCTCATCTTTCTTTTCCAGCTCTTGATCTATTTGATGGTCCAAGAGCTTCTTCTTCTGATCCAGTTGCTCCTTCAGCTGCTCCTCCTTTTGTGCTTTCTCCTGCTTTGGCTGCTGCTCTAAGCTTTCTGACTCCTGATGTTCCTGATGCTGTTCTTGGTGCTGGTGTTCCTGTTTCTGTTGTTCCTGTGGCTGCTGCTGCTGTTCCTGATGCTGTACCTGCTCCTGTGGCTCCTGTGGCTCCTGTGGCTGCTGCTGCTGCTGTTCTTCATGCTGTTCCAGCTCCTGTGGCTCTTGCTGCTGCTGGTCCTGATGCTGTTCCAGCTCCTGTGGCTCTTGCTGCTGCTGGTCCTGATGCTGTTCCA
>NW_004444360.1:223608-238223 GCF_000243295.1 Trichechus manatus latirostris | reverse complement strand
TCCTGTGGCTCTTGATGTTGTTGGTCCTGATGCTGTTCCAGCTCCTGTGGCTCTTGGTGCTGCTGTTCCTGTTCCTGTTCCAGCTCCTGTGGCTCTTGGTGCTGCTGGTCCTGATGCTGTTCCAGCTCCTGTGGCTCTTGGTGCTGCTGTTCCTGTTGCTGTTCCAGCTTCTGTGGCTTTTGGTGCTGCTGGTCCTGATGCTGTTCCAGCTTCTGTGGTTCTTTGTGCTGCTGTTCCTTATGCTGTTCCTGCTCCTGTGGCTGCTGTTGCTGCCCCAACTCTTGCTCAGGCACCTCTTTCACAGGAGCTGTGTGTTTCTCCCCCTGCTCTGAGGGTACCTTCACTGGGGGCTCAGAGGGCACCTTCTGGCCTGGGGAAGGCAGTGGGGCTGGCTGCTTCACTTGCTCCTGCTGGGTATCGACAGGAGGAGAAACAGTCTTGAGGGGTGGCTGACAGAGGTCAGCGGGGAGGGTCACTGGCAGTTTGTACTGCTGGGACATCTCAGAGGCCGCTTTAGGTCAACCTGAAAAACAGGAGGGGTAGTCTGAAAGCAAAGCAGGTAGACGAAGACTCCCTGGAAATCGGCACTAGCACCTGGTTTCTGAGCATCTTTGTGCTTCCCTTGGGGGCCCACCCAGGCTCTTATTCCCCAGAAGCAGCAGAGGGTTCAGGGCGGGAGCAAGGAGAGGCAGGGAAGGGCCTTCATGGAAGCTTCCTTGTCCCCAAGCAGGAGCCAACAGAAGCTCTGTCTGCAGAGCTGTTCTGCAGGGCCGGGCTGGGTACCATTCCACTCTCTGATCTTGTTTCTGACCCTCACCTCTGCCCTTATCTCTGAGGGCCGCTGCCCAGGGAGGGGAGAGGCGTTCTGGGATTGCCTTACAATACGAGGTAAGGTCCTAGGAAAAGAAGTCTCCTGCAGGACTCCTTAGTCCTGGAAGATCAGTAGCCTGTGGTGGAGAGGATCAGAGAGGTGGTGGCAACAGTGCTGGACTGGAGTCACACGACACAGTCTAGTCTTACTTCTTCCACTAAATTGCTGTGTGTTTCTGGGCAAGTCACTTAGCCTGTCTGTAAAATTAGCAGGCTGGCCTAGTTCAGCTCCAGAGCTTCTTTCTCTCCCGCCCTTCTCAGTTTTAGCTGCTATCCCAGTACCTGGGTGGTGGGGGCTGGAAGATCGCTGAGGGCTGTGAGCTGGCTCTCTCTAGTCCTGGGCTTCTAAGTGGGGTTTTCCTCCCCTGCTCTGCCTGGGTTTCTCCAAATAGAAAGACTCCCTTTTTCTGCAGCACATCCAAGGGTTATAAGTGTTTCTTTGAAACCCACTGCCCCCATGAAGAAGGTAAAATATTCCCCACAAATCAAACAGTTTTAGAAAAGAAATGGGCTCCTATTCCACTTCCTCCCCCCTTGTTACTTCTCTCACACATTAAAAAAAAAAAATGCTCAAGTCAGTTCTAACTCATGGATCCCATGTTTGTCAGAGTAGAACTGCTCCATAGGGTTTTCAATTGCTGATCTTTCAGAAATTGATCACCAGGCCTTTCTTTCGAGGCGCCTCTGCGTGGACTTGATTCTCCAACCTTTTGATTAATAGTTGGGCACTTAACTCCCTCCCTCATGCATACAAATCCCAAAATATGATCCCAAGAAAAGATGGAGGAGAAGGATTTTTTCTCTGTTCTGCATTTTCCATGCAAGGGCATATTTCTCTCAGCACAGTGACCTGAGGCCTCCTGGAAGGAAGGGTGGTCCAGTTGAATCCAGCCAGCCCATAACCACCTGGGCTGGTTAACCCCCAACCACGTTCTGGCCAGCTAGAGGCCACCAGTCCCAACCCCGGTTCTGCCCGCTGATGCTTACCAGGCTCACGGCAAGGACCAGCAAGAAGCTTCTTGTGAATTGCTGAGCCGAGCAGGGGACATGGAAGCTTTATATCATGCCAGCCTGGCCTCCTCCCCAGATGAAAGCGGATGGACTGGTTCCACCGCTCAAATCGGTCAACTTCCTCCAGCCGCTCTCTGACTCATCACAGGCATCCTAAGCAGAACCCCCTCAGGGCCCCTTTCCACAGGGACACCTAGCTCAGATCTTGTCAGAGGGTTCCAGGGGGGTCAGGCACTCCCTCAATGCTCCGCTGACCTGGGCACAGGGGAGGTGAGGGAGGCATCTCGGGTGCCTGCCCCCTTCTCCTACGTTTTTGTGACCTAGCCAAACTTCTCCTCTGAATCGCAAGGTCTTCACCTGTAAAAGAGGATTACGCTCATTATTAGGCTGAGGGATTTATTTCTCAGGACACAGAATGGAATTTTGGTGTCTTTCTGAGAGGTCCAGGCCTGACTATGTTACAAAAAGAAGGGAAGATTCACTTTTCATGTTAAGAAGGGAGTTGTTGGAGGATTCTCTCAGCCACAAGCCCCCAAGCCCATTCTCTCTTGGGATGTATCTGTAACTCCCTTCTGTGTGGAAATGAACTCTGTCCAGAGGTTGTCTTCCTTTAGGCCATGTTGGGTCAAGTAGAGGGCTTCTTGGGGTCTCCTGCTGTGTGTGAGGGGCTGGACAGCCTCCATGCCTAACTTTGGTTATAGTTACAGAAGTTTACAAGAATATCCTGCTGGTGAAAGCCCCAAAGCATGGGCCGGTCTAGCAAGCAAACAGGCATAAAAATAAAAAAAAGTACAGCGACCCTATAGGGCACAGTAGTACTGCCCCATAGGGTTTCCAAAGCTGTCAATCTTTACAGAAGCAGACTGCTACATCTTTCTCTCATGGAGGAGATGGTGGATTCGAACCACTGACCTTTTGGTTAGCAGTCAAGCACTTAACCACTGAGCCACCAGGGCTCCATGTACATATACATATATGTGTGTGTATGCATGTGTATACACATATATATAAACCAAAAAACCAAACCTATTGCCGTCAACTCAATTCTGACTTACAGAGACCATATAGGACGGAGTAGAGCTGCCTTACAGTGTTTCCAAGGAGCAGCTGGTGGATTCAAACTGCCAACTTTTGGTTAGCAGTGGAATGCTTAACCACTTCGCCACCAGGCCTCTATATAAATATATTTGTGTATATATATGTATATACATTGTTGTTAGGTGCTGTCAAGTTGGTTCTGACTCATAGAGACCTTATGTACAACAGAGAAAACACTGCCTGGTCCTGCGCCATTCTCCCAATCATTGCTATGTTTGAGCCCATTGTTGCAGCCACTGTGTGAATCCATCTCATTGAGAGTCTTCATTGTTTTCACCATCCTCTACTTTACCGAGCATGATGTCCCTCTCCAGGGACTAGTCCCTCCTGACAGCTTGTCCAAAGTAGGTGAGACAAAGTCTCGCCATCCTCGCTTCTAAGACGCATTCTGGCTGTACTTCCTCCAAGACAGATGTGTTCATTTTTCTCGCAGTCCAAATATATTCAACATTCTTTGCCAGCACAATTCAAAGGTGTCAATTCTTCTTCGGTCTTCCTTATTCACTGTCCAGCTTTCTCATGCATATGAGGCGACTGAAAACACCATGGCTTGGGTCAGGTGCACCTTAGTCCTCAAAGTGACATATTTGCTTTCTAACACTTTAAAGAGGTCTTTTGCAGCAGATTTGTGCAATGCAAAATATATATATATGTTTGGAAATGCATAAAGGTATAAAGATCAAAAACCAAATCATTCACTTGCCTTCTCTAAACCATTCTCTAAAATAGCTAAGGGATCTTTCAGAGTGGGGATAGGAGCATGTCTTTTTGCTGCTCTGACAGTATCCCAGCACACCTGGAATAAAATCTAAACTCACTACCAAGGTTTAACAGGCCCTGGCAGACCTGACTCCCGCCTTCCTCCTGGGCCTCCACTCATACTGACCTCTTGTTGACCGCTGTGGTCCCACATCACTGGGGTCCTCAGTTCCTAGGACAAGCCTAGTGCTTCCCCACCTTGGACTTGGGACCTGCTCTCCCTCTGCTCACGGGCTCTCGTCCAGATCTCAGGCTCCTTTGTGCCTTTTCGGTGCCAATGTCACTTCCTCAGAGAACCTTCCCTGACCACCCTATCTGAAGGACTAGTCTCTGTTTTGCTTCATTCCACGAATAACAAGCTGGTTATTGTTGCTGTTGTTGTTAGGTGCTGTCGGGTCAGGTCAGTTCCAACTCATAGCAACCCTACGGGCAACAGAACGAAACAATGCCTGATCCTGTGCCAGCCTCACAGTCGTTGCTATGTTTGAGCTCAGTGTTGCAGCCACTGTGTCAATCCATCTCATTGAGGGTCTTCCTCTTTTTCGCAACCTAGAGTCATTTTGGAGCCCTGGAGGCACAGTGGTTAAGAGCTACGGCTGCTAATAAAAAAGATGGTGGTTCGAATCCACCAGCCACTCCTTGGAAACCCTATGGGGTGGTTCTACTCTGTCCTGTAGGGTCACTATGATTTGGAAATGACTTGACGGCAACGGGCTTGGTTTGTTTTTTTTTGTTTTTATTTTTTTGTTAGAGTCATTTTATTTGGTTTTGCTTAACTGTTTATTGTATGTCTCGCCTCTTAGAAAATAAATTGTATAAGGGCAGGGGTTTTGAAAGGGGTTTTCCACTGTATCCTCAGAACTTATCAAAACCAGTGCTCTCTAAATACTAATTGTTCCTGGGTAGTGTAACTGGTTAACATGCTTGGCTGCTAACCAAATGTTGGAAGTTCAAGTCTACCTAGAGGCTCTTGGGAAGAAAGGCTTGGTGATCTACTTCTGAAAAATCAACAACCCTATGGGGGAGAGTTCTACTCTGACACTCACGGGGTTTCCATGAGTTGGAATCTATTCGACAGCAACTGGTAAATCTTAGTTAAAAGGACTGAAAATGGTGAATCTCACTGCCTGGAGTAACTACTATTGAACATTTTAGTGTTTGTGCGTGTGTATATATAAAATTAGAATTGTACCTTGCTTTTTTTAGTGGTTGGTTTATAGTTTATTTTATGGGTATCACTTATTTAAACTCTTTTATTTACAACCTAAGCCAAAAAAGAAATACATGAAAACAAAAATCATTTCTGGGGTAATTTTGAGATGTGCCCTAATTCCGCATAGTTTTCCCAACCTCCAGTCAGATCTATTTGTAGCTCCTCTCCCCGCCCGCCCCGTGCTCCTGGGACTCAGTCTGGAAAGACACATGGAGAACTCACTAGGGCCCCCCTGGAATACAATGCTCTCCTTTGTTCTCTCAGCTGACGTGGGGACTTCATGCTTCCTCCCCTCATAGACTTGCCATTTTCTGAGGCGAAAAAAAGCTCTCTGCACTCCCGTCCGTCTCCCCTCCCCATGGAGAACTATCCAAGAATCCCCCATGGGCCCCAATGGTGCCCTTTCACCTCACTGCTGACCTCACAGGACAGGAACCTGCCTGTCCCTGGGCTGTGACACTCAGGCCCAGGGCAGCAGACCGGGAAGCCACACCAGTCCTATGGGTTTCCAGGGCTGGGTATCTGCCAGATCTACCTCCCGCCCTCTGATTCATCACATAATGAGAGCTTTGTGGGGGAAAAATTTGTGTGAACCTCTGACCACTGGGCAAAGCTAGGGTGTGGGGGGAAGAGGGTGGAGTGTGCAGCTGAGGGAGTGTGCCGGGAAGGGGTTGGAGAAGCCCTAGTCCTCTGGGGCTCAGGGGCCCCATACTCTGCCTTTTTTGGGTTGCCCCATTTGGGGGACAGGTATGCAAGTGTATGGGGAGGTTCTGTCAGTCCCATGACACGCGTAGAGGCCTGACCCCAGCTCTGTCTCAGTTCAGGAAGCCCTGCCTATTTCTCTGCCAGAGCCAGAAACTGGCTCATTTCTCTTTCTCTCCTGTGTGAGGCAACCCGTTTGAACTGTTGCTTAGTTATGAGCAGAGGAGGGATGGGTCATGTCATCCTACTTCCCTGGGGTGAGGAATGCTGACGATGGCTTTTAGCAAGATGCCAGGATGGGTGATGGCAGACAGTAAGAGAAGAGACTTGGGCCAGAAGATTTCACACTCCTGTCTTGTATAACCATGCCTACATAGTCTGCTTCCTGGCATGGCAATGACCCCACGCTCTGAAGCTGTTAACCTCCTTACCCTCCCCATGGGCCACCTCATCTTCTTGTCCTGACCCCCAGGGTCCTTAGTCTGCAGCCTGTATGGGTCCCTTCCCCACATGCCCAAGTCCTCGCGGCCCCTCCTCCATCGCCTTCTGAACCAGACCCTTGCTCCTCATCACCTTTTGTGCCCATTGCTCCAGGAGAACGAGGCAAGGAACGGCAATGAGACCAAGGAAGGGCCAATGGGGCTGATTCTTCCTCTCTGGGCTCTGGGTTGATCTGTTCGATCTGTCCCCTTTGCTTCTCCTACATTTCCTCTGACTTCCCCTTCCTGGCCCACTGGATTGCTGGCTCTCCCTTTCAGCTTCTAGTGCTGGCCCTCGCTCTTGGATCTGATAGCTGTGGAAAGACAAAGTTCAACTCCTACAGCAGGAAAAGGATCAAAGGTATTAAAGGCTCTCAGAGTGGGGAAAGGAGATGTTCAGTACCCTCCTCTAGCTGGAGGGAATGTCTTGCCCCTTGGAACCCCTTTTGGGGAAATCATATTCGTTACAGTTGATTCCCTGCACCAGAAGGCTGTTTGAGCTTGAGGGATCCTTTGGGAATACATGGGAGTGCATAGGAAATGGCTTGCACTGTGCCTGCTGCATTAAAAAAAAACAAAACAAAAAAAACACACAGTAGTTGCTGTCCAGTTGATTTCGACTCATGGAGACTCCATGTGTTTCAGAGTAGAACTGTGCTCCGTGGGGTTTTCAATCTGTGACCTTTCAGAAGTAGATTGCCAGGCCTTTCTTCTGAAGCAACTCCAGGTGGACTCCAAGTGCCAACCTTTCAGTTAGTAGCAGAGTGTTTAACTGTTTGCTCCTCCCAGGTAGCCAGTACCTGGTGCATAGGAGCTTATAAACACAGTCTAGTTCCTTCTGTTGTGGTTCATCCATCTTTTTACATACCGGAATTAAAGTCTAGAGAGAGGACATGAATTGTCCAAGGGGCCAGAGTGAGTCTGTGAAATAGCTGGGCTGGAACCCAGGAGTTCTGACTTCCAGCCCAGGGGGCTGTCTTCCATGCCAGGCTGTCCTCCTAAGTGCTCAAACATCCAACAGGTTATGCTCAATGCCCTCAAAGACATCTTCCAATTTTGTGAGTCTATCATCTACCCCAACATAGTCAGTTCTGAATTTCCAGGAGGAAGGGCCCGGCTTCCCTGGTTCTGATTCTACCAAGATGCTCTTGGAATGGGCCTCAGTGAGCCTAGGAACCAAGATCTCTACTTCCTGGCTGATTTTGGTGTTTAAGTTGACTTCAGCCTAACACAACCTGGAGGAGTATTACTGTTCCGTGATGGGCACTGGATTTGGAGTCAGGCCTGGGTTTGAACCCCAGCTGTGCCTCTTACTTTCTGGGGACAACTCACTTTATGATTTTGAGTTTTTTTGTATGTGATGCTGTCAAGTTGATTCCGACTCATGACGACCCCATGTGTGCAGAGTGGAACTGTGCTCCATAGGGTTTTCATGGCTGGGACCTTTCAGAAGCAGATCACCAAGCCTTTCTTCTAAGACACCTCTGAATGGATTTGAACCGACAACCTTTTGGTTAGCAGCTAAGTGCTTAATCATTTGCACCACATGGGAACAATTTCATATGTAAAACGGAGATATAAATACCTCCTCGGATTTCTGTGAGAATTTGGTGAGATACTATGTACTCTTAACACACAGATTGCACTCAGTAAACTGGCTGTTCTATTCTTGGGAGGGACAGCAAGTGTTTTCAGATGGAACACAGTACGTTACCTTCCTACATAGGGAATTTTAAGGATGCGAGGGCTTCAGAGATCATCAACTTAACCTTCGCATTTTACTAAGGGAAAACCTGATGCCCCAAAGGCGCTCAGAGCGGAGCGGAGTCAACCAGGTCGCCTGACTTCCCACAAGTCTGTCTCTCCTTCTGCTCTGCCCCCTGTGAGGCCTCGGGTGATGCTTCAGCTCAGCACAGGAGCTCCTGTGGACTGTTGAGCTCCCCTGAGGCAGGCTCATTGGGAAATTAAAATGGGCTTGCATTTCTAGAGCCTAATGGTACCTAGAGGGGCCTGGGGGCCAGCAAAAGGCCCAAAGGCCGGAAAGGCTCTCAAAACCAAACCAAACCAAACCAAACCTGTAGCCTGTGGAGTTGATTCTGACTCATAGCGACCCTATAGGACAGAGTAGAACCGCCCCATAGAGTTTCCAAGGAGCACCTGGTGGATTTGAACTGCTGACCTTTTGGTTAGCAGCTGTAGCTCTTAACCACTATGCCACCAGTGTTTCCATGAAAGGCTCTCAGTGGTGGGGAAAAAGAGATGTTCAGTGCTCCTCTGCCCACAGGGGTGGGTGCCCCTCTGCCAGCAGAGGTCGGTACCCCTCCACAAATGGGTATACAAAAAGTAATCCATGTAATAGACTGAGGGATGTATGCACAGCTATAGCACTCAGTCAGAGATGGCTCTGCCAACAAGGAATGGGGAACTGCTGGTGAAGGACCATGTGGGATAAGGCAAGAAGGCTGCACAGGGCTGTGTGCAAAGAGAGGGAGCAGGGCAGAAGGGGCCCAGCTTGGCAGAGGGCAGACGGGAGAGAGTGGCATGCCCCATGGGTGCAGAGAATGCAAGGAGGGACACCTCAGAGGGGAGAGATGAAGCAGTGGCAAAACAGAAGGGGGCAGGAGGACCAACCCCAGACATGCAGCCTCCCTCAGAAGTACTCTTGGTTGTTGGAGAAATGCATGGGAGAAAAGATGCCCCAGGACCTGGCTGAGCTCCTGCTTTGTCACTCTCTCCCTTAGGGAGGAGGGAGACACCTGATTCAGTGTCAGCTGCCTCCCGAGTGGTGTAATCGCTCTTCAAATTACACCTGAAAGTGGTTGCAGAGGCCACTCAGAGGTGTGTGTAGTGTGTGTGTGTGTATGTGTGCATGGGCATGTATGTGTGTGTATGTGTGTATATGTGTATATGTGTGTATGTGTGTGTGGAGTGTGTGTGTGTATGTATGTGTGTATGTGTGTATGTGTGTGTGTATATATGTGTATATGTGCGTATGTGTGTGTGGAGTGTGTATATGTGTGTGTGTGTGTGTGTGTGTGTGTGTGTCTGAGTGTATAGGGGTGAGTGTGACCTGGAAGAAATATCTGGTCCTGGAGGAGACACTTGCACCACAAGGAGTCTGTTGTCCGCATTTCCCTGTCTCACTTGGGTGCCGGTCAGCCTCCTCTGAACCAGCCCTGACTCCTTTCTAACCTCATCTGTTGTCAGGAAGCTGTCTCCAGGCCTTCCGATGGTGCGGTCTGGCAGAAAATATCGCCTATTCCTTCCTGAAACAATGCACACGACCCTCCCAGCCGTCCTTACTACCTCCCACCAAAGTGGGTCCCCCTGCAGAGTCAGGCAAGTGCAGCCCTCTGGGGCCCCATTGGACCAGCAGGCTGGGGAGGGCCTCGCTCTACCCTCCCAGTGTAAGGCGAGATACAACCCCTGACCTCAGAAGGCCCTAGTCTTGGGGGTACCCTGTTCCTGCTCTCAGGGAACTCCTAGTCTGACGGAGAGACAGCTACTGAAACAGAGAAAGGTGCAATTTAATGCCAGCGAGGTGAGCTCTCCACTCACAAGGCCCCGCATAGATGCAGGTGTGAAGCACACCTTTTTGAAAGCCTGCTGTTTCTCAGACGCTGTGCTGTACAATTCCTCATCATTCTTTCCCTTAACCCTCAAAAGATCCATTCTAAACACATTCTAAATCCAACCTGGTTATTGTTGTTAGATGCTGTGGAGTCAATTTCGACTCATAGTGACCCCGTCTGACAGAGTAGAACCACCCCATAGAATTTCTTTGGCTTTGAGAAAGCAGATCACCAGGTCTTTCTCCTGCAGAGCCTCTGGGTGGGTTCAAACCACCAGGCTTCAGGTTAGCGGCTGTTTGCTGAGCTTTTGCATCACGAGGGCTCCTTTATAGATGAGGAACTTAGGCTCAGAGCAGTTCAATTACTTGCCTCACTATCATTTATAAAAGTAGTGCTCATTCATAAAAGTAGGGCTGCTGGCTAGATTAGTCTCTGCTTTCCCAATGCCAGTGGCCCCACGGCTAGCCAGGGGATCAAACTCAGGTCTTTCTGCTCCCCTGTCAACTGCTCCACCACTGAAGGCAGAAGTGACCGTGGAATGCAGATGGATACTGGAGTCCTGCTGTGTCCCCAGGAAGAGCCCAGAGCTGCCACAAGAGGAAGGTTGGGGAGCTGCTAACCAGAGACAGGCAAGCTGGAAACTGCTGAAGTGGCTAAATGTTCTTTTCCTGTCAGTCAGGTTTTACCAGAATGCCTTCTTGGGGTGAGGGGTGGGCAGGAAGAGGAGAGAGAGGTCAAAGTGCTATGAAAGAAAGGTAAGCTCAGAGCTTCCTCTTACAGACAAGTACTTGCTTGCTCAGCTTATGCCTCACCCATCTTGCCCTTGTCCTCCCTACAGTACTTCTCCCGGGAGCCTCTGGCCCAGTCACGCCACAACCACGGCCCTGCCCAGCTTAGAATCAAGTCTGAGAATGCTGGTGCTGGGGGGGCCTTCACGGTCACTGAGTTCAGCCCTCGCTTTAACAAATGATGGCACAGAGGTCTAGAGCGGGGAAGGAATTGGAGTGGTCACACAGTGAGTTGGTGGCAGGTCCAGGCCATGTCTTAGATCTTCTGAGTTCGCTTTCACTCACCTCTATGCTTTGGTTCATCCTGTTCTCTCTGCTGGAAATGCCCTTTCCACCTCTTGAATTATTGATGGATTTTTCATTCAACTGCTGTTTATTAAGAGGTTCTTGGGCGCCAGGCTTTGTTATAGCCACTAGAGGTACAGAATTGAATGAAACAGGCAAAAATCCCTACTTCCTAAAGCTTTCATTC
This sequence comes from Trichechus manatus latirostris, assembly GCF_000243295.1. NCBI lineage: Eukaryota > Metazoa > Chordata > Mammalia > Sirenia > Trichechidae > Trichechus > Trichechus manatus. The sequence continues at coordinate 227,259 of NW_004444360.1, read as the reverse complement.
CAGTATGGGAGGCAGGCAATAAGTACAACAAAAAATACTGAAACATGAAGCATGCTAAATAAAAAACCAACACCAAACCCGTTGCCAAGTTGATTCCGACTCCTAGTGACCCCATGTGTTACAGAGTAGAACTGCTCCATAGGGTTTTCTTAGCTGTAATTTTATGGAAGCAGATTATCAGGCCTTTATTCTGCAGCACCACTGGGTGGATTCAAACCGCCAACTTTTAGGTGAGTAGTTGAGAACCAACCACCTGTGCCACCCGGGGACCGTGAAGCATGTTAGATGTTAATAAAGAGCAGGTAGAAGATATGGCGAGAAAGTTTTTATGGAGTGCTGGGGAAAGGGATGCTGCCTATTTTTAATGGGATGGTCAGGGGAAAGCTCACAGCAAGAACCTGAAGAAGACGAGGAGGTCAGCATGAGGATGAGTGGGAGAAGAGGAAGCCACAGGGGCAAAGGCCCTGAATCAGGAATCTGGAAATAGCAAGGAGGCCAGAGTAGCTGGGGGCAAGTGAACAAAGGAAAGAGTTGGAAGAGATGAAGTCAGATGCGTGGGTGGGGTGTGGGCAGTGGGTAGACATCATGCAGGGACTTCGGCTTTTATGGTGAGTGAGATGAGAAGCCACTGGAGGGTATTGTGCAGAGCAATGACACCATCTGACTTCATTTTACAAGGATCTCTCTGGCAAGGGTGGAAGCAGGTAGAACTCTAAGAGGAAACCACAGTCATTTAATGATGGCTTGGAACCAGGGTGGTAGCAGTAGAGGTAGAAAAAGTGGTCAGATTATAGACATTATTTTGAAAATAGAACCAATAAGATTTACTAACAGATAAGATATAAGTGAGGAGCAAACAATCAATCAGAAGCTTTTGTCCTAACAGGTAGAAACTACCCAAATTTCTATCAGTAGATAAATGGATAAGGAACATGTGGTATATACATGAAGCTCTGGTGGCACAGTGGTTAAGAGCTTGGCTGCTAACCAAAAGGTCAGCAGTTCGAATTCACCAGCCACTCCTTGGAAACCCTATGGGGCAGTTCTACTCTGTTCCACAGGGTTGCTATGAGTTGGAATCAACTCGACAGCAATGAGTTTCTGGTGTTTTTGGCATATACAGACAACGGAATATTAATCGACCGTAAAGGGAAATGAAGTCCTGATAACCTGCTACAATATGGATAAACTTTGCAAACATTATGCTGAGTGAAATAAGTCAGTCACAGAAGGACAAATATTGTATGATCCCACTTACATGAAACACATAGAATTGGAAAATGTATAGAGACCAAAGCTTATTAGTGGTGACCAGGGTGGGAGAGAGTGGAAGAGTGGGAGTCATTGCCTAGGGACCACTGGGTTTCTGTTAAGGGTGACAGAAAATTTGGAAACAGATAGTGGTGATGGTTAAACATGATGAACATAATTAATGTCACTGAATTGTACATGTAAAAATGTTGTAATGACAAATGTTTATACATGTACATACATACATGTACATATATATATATATATATATATATATATATGTACCACAATAAAAAATAAGTAAGTGTTTTGGCCCGAAGGACTGTAAGGATGGAGTTGCCATTAACAGAGATGGAGAAGACCATAGGAGGGCTGGTCTGGTGGAAAAAATCAGGATTGATCTTTTGGACATGTTAAGTTTGAGATACTTATTAGCCGTACAAGTAAAGTTGTTAAGTAGACAATTAAATATACTAGTCCTGAGTTCAGAAAGGCTCACGCTATAGAAATAAACCTGGACCTCATCAGCTTATTAATTGCACTCAAAATCATGAGCCAGGATCAAGGGAATGAATACAGATAGAAAACAGAATAGGCTTAATGAGTATCTCCTGAATCACTCAAATGTTAAGTGGTCAGAGAGATAAGGAACAAGTTAAGAAAACTGAGAAGAAGCAGGCAGTGAGGTAAGAAACACACCAGGAGAATGCAGTATCCTAGAAGACAAGTGGAAAAACATTGTCAAGGAGAATGGATGAAGAGCTGGGGAAAATTCTATAAACACAAGTAAGATGAGAACTGAGAATACTCCTTGGATTGGGTAACATGGAGGTCATTGTTGACCTTGACAAAATGTCAATGCTAAAGACAAAAGCTGGACTGGAATGGGTTAAACAGTGAATGAGTGGAAACAACAAAATATTCATAAACGGATGAATGGATGAACAAAATGTGGTAATTTACACACAATGGAATACTTATCCATAAAGAGAAATGAAGTCCTGATGCATGCTGCTACATGAGTGAAACTTGAAAACATAAAGCTGATCAGAATCAGTTGCAAAAAGACACATATTATATGATTTCACTTATATGAAGTAAGCAAATACATAGAAACCAAAGATAATTAGTGGTTACCAGGGATAGGAGGGAAGGGGGTTTAGGGAGTTTTTGCTTAGGGGGCTTTGAGTTTATGTTAATGGTGATGGAACGATATGGAAAAGGTACTGAATTGTACCTATAGAAATTGTTGACATGGTGTCTGTTTTATCATGTATATTTCACCACACTGAAAAAAAAAATAAAAAGAGTGAATGAGTGAATGAGGAGAAAGGGCTTGGAAACAGCAAGGATAGGTAATGTTTTCAAAAAATAGTGTTGCTAAGAGAAGTAAATAAATGGGGTAATAGCTGATGTTGACTCTTTTTCTCCAGCTCCTTCTAAACTCCACTCATTAATCTCCAAAGCCGTTAATGACCAAAGCCGTGATAACTTGACTGCTCTCCAGCCTCTGGTCATGTCAACCCCATTCACTCATCAGCTGGACCTGTGGAGGCTTTGGATCCTGCCTGGAGACTTTACTCATTTTCTCTTCCTAGAGAGCTCTTCTGCTAATAGCCCCATGGATTACTTCTTCGCATCATTCAGACCTTTACTCAAAATGTCATTTCCCTGAGATGGCGCCTCTAGCCACCGTATCTAATACAGATCCCCAATCTGCCATGATTTTTATTTCATTTCCTTGTTTGATCTCATTATACCATTCATCACTATTTGAACCTATATTATTTTTTTTATTTGTATACTTGATAATGCCCACTTGCCTCACTAGAACGAAAGTTTATTCATAGAAGTAGGGCTTTTGGCTAGATTAGTCTTCCCTTCCCCAGTGTTTAGAACTGTACTTGCCTCTCTAACATGTCCTCCAATATGTCACTTTCCTAACTACTTACAGAAGGAATGAATCTACTCATTTAAAAAAAAAAAGATGTAAACGCATTTTTCCATAACTACATTTAATTTCTGATATCTAGTCACCGTTCCTAATGACAGAATCTTAATGTATTCAACCCCAAGTAAACTCAGTCAACTCTGACTTAACTTCAGGCAATAGAGGATCTCTCTTCCCCTTATCCCTGAGATTTATGGTGGTGCAGTGGTTAAAGTGCTCAGTACTAACCGAAAGGTCAGCGGTTGGAACCCGCCAGCAGCTCTGAGGGAGGAAGATGTGACAGTCAACTTCTGTGAAGATTTACAGCCTTGGAAACCCTATGGGGCAATTCTACTCTGTCCTATAGTGTTGTTAGGAGTCGGAATTGACTCGACAACAATGGGTTTTTGATTTGTCTTTGTGGAAAGTATAAGCTTTTAGATCTCCGCAATGAATCCCAAAAGCCTACT
>NW_004444360.1:221766-222601 GCF_000243295.1 Trichechus manatus latirostris | reverse complement strand
TATCGGTAGTCATTAAGGAAATGCAAATTAAAGTCCCAATGAAATAACACTACATATTGATTAGAACATCTAAAAAAATGAGCATACAAAATGTTGATATGCGCAGCATGTGGAACTCTCATTCACTTCTAGTAGGAGTGTAAAATAACCCAACCATTTTGGAAAACAGTTGGGCAGTTTCTTAAAAAGTAAAACCTGCATCTACTATATAACACAGTTATTCTACTCTTAGATATTTACCCAAGAGAAATAAAAGTATATGTTCAAAGACTTGTATGTGAATATTCATAGCAGCTTTATTTGTAATAGCCCAAAACTAGAAACAACCCAAATGCCCATCAGCAGATTAATGGATAAACAAAACGAAGTATATAGTCACCTAATGGAATATTTACTGCCCAGCAGTAAAAAGGAATGAACTATTGACACACAACTTGTCTGAATCTTGAGTAAAAGAAGGCAAGCATAAAAGTGTATACTGTCAGATGGCATTTATGTAAGATTCTTGAAAATGCAAACTAATTTATAGGGACAAAAAGTAGACCAGTAGTTTTCTAGCGATTGGTGGGCAGGGAGAGGTAAAAGGGAGGAATTACAAAGGGGCATTAGGAAAATTTTAGAGGTAATAATATGGCAGTTGTACGGCGAGAGGAGTGAAAATGGAGGTGGACAAGCATGGTGAGTGAGGCTGATTTCTCTGTCTACCTGCCCACCTAGACTAATGGGGGTGTGTTGGGGGACAAATCATGGAGTATGGTGGCTTCCTCAGAGGGAAATAGGGACCTAAAGGGAAAGAAGGAAGTTTGAGGAGAACCATGTATTGAATCTTCACTGT
>NW_004444360.1:219098-220714 GCF_000243295.1 Trichechus manatus latirostris | reverse complement strand
CACGGGTTGCGTTTTGGTTGATCACACATCTTCCTGAGATTTGGAGGTCCTGGAAAAAAGAGAACGTTCTCATCAGAAGGAAAGCTGGCTGCCTGCTTTCACTTCCGCTTCCTTGACTCTCAGATATGTCCCATCTTTTGGGTGATGACTCAGGCCAAGGCTGGGAAAACAGCACTGGACCCCTCAGAGATGGGGTCAGTCCCGTAATTCCATACCTTCACATGTATCCATTCATTTGTTCCTAACTAGGTAGCCATTTTCCAGATATGAAATTGAAATACCAAAACATGGAAGAAATTTACCTAAGGTCTCTTAGCTAGTAACAAAGGGTATGACTCTTAGTACCTTGATTCTGAGCCCAGTGCCAGGCACTTCACAAATATTCCTACATAAATCACTACCAGATTGAGAAGGGCAGTGATGGTTCAGTAGTAGAATTATTACTTCCCATGTGAGAGACCTGGGTTCGATTCCCAGCCAGTGCATCTCAAGCACAGCCACCACTAGTCTTTCATTGGAGGATTGTGTATTGCTATGATGTTGAAAAGGTTTCAGTGGAGCTTGCAGACTCAGACGGAATAGGAAGGCCTGGAGATCTGCTTCTGAAAATCATCCAGTGAAAACCCTAGTGGACACAACAGTCAGATCCACAACCAATCATGAGGATGGCTCAGGACTGGGTAGGATTTTGTTCTGTTATGCATGGGGGTCACCAGTAATCGGGGGCTGAATCAAGGGCAGCTAATAACAGCAATGACCGAGAGGTAGGCATTTTTACTCTATGTTACATATAAGGACAACTGAAGCTTAGAGATTTACTTCAGTTGCTAGTAAGTGGGAACCAGTCAAGGCCCACCCCACCCGAGACCATTTGCTTGTTGACACTCACACACTTCTTGAGAAAGCACCATCTCACCCCATTCACCTCAGTGCATGGTAAGTCAGCTGCCACTGGGGTGGTTACAGCAAGGTGACATAAAAAGACATTGCTTTTGATATCCTAGGACCAGAGTTCCAGGCCTGGTTTACAACTCCAGAGCCACAAGGCTTGGGCAGCAATCCTCACCTCTCTGAGTTTTTATTTCTTCCTCTATAAAGGGACAGTGGCAGAAGTAAGGAGGGTGAGCTGGACCCTTAGGTGTCCTCATGATTCTTCTGGGGCTAGGAAAAGGCACAACAGCTTTTTTTTTTTTGCTTCTCTTAACCCCCTTCTCCCCGCACTGAAAAGCTCCTATGTGGTTTCTGCTTCATCCCCCCTGTGGAAGATGGATGGAGCCCACTGTCGCACTGTCGTGGCCTCAGAGTTAGACAGAGGGCATAGAAGGGCTGAGAGTTAGCAGCAGACAGAGAGCAACAGAGTCATTGAACATTGAGCAAGGCAGGGGAGGAGGGGAAGTGAGCATGTACCCCCAGCCACGTCTGTCAGAGCCCTGTCACCTGGGTGGAGGAGAACAGGTGTGGGAGTTGGAGTAACAGTTGCTGAGCTAAAGTTGCCACCACCCTCTTTACAGGACTTCTCTGGGCCAAACTGGTTTTTTAAACTGAACGAGTTACTTCTGTGGGCGTTCCACTAAGAATGTACATGTGAGTGTGCTTGTGTGTGTGTGTGTGTGTGT
>NW_004444360.1:209755-218678 GCF_000243295.1 Trichechus manatus latirostris | reverse complement strand
GAGTGGGGAAGAATGTTCTCACATTCTCCGCTTGCCGCTGAAGGCAACTCTTGTTCACTGAAGGTGCAGGGTTCTCGAATCAGGTCCTATTCTAAAGAACAATTGTTGGATGACCTACTTTGCTGAACCACCCTTACTACTTGAGGGTAGACCCAGAGCTGCCTTGGATGATGGGTGTCAGGCTCTGAGCCTCAACCCTTTGTCATGTGGGGATTTATCTAGATTCAGCTCCTGTTGTACAAACTGGGTCCCATTGAGCCAGGTGTGGCTGACAACTCCACCCACTGAAAACTGTACCTTTCAAACTGACAAACGGTGGCCCAACCCAAGCCTAACACCCCTCCACCTCAGCTTTCTAAACCGGGGTCTCTCTGTGGGAAGGAGTCTCTTGGCCTGCCAAAGGAGGCCCTCTGCTGTGCTCTCCTGTGCTGTTGGAGGGTCAGGTGACAGTAATTGACCTTTTATGGTTTGAATCTTCTGGACTAGAACACCAAGAGAGAAAGAAATCTAGGGAGGATATTTTACAAGGCCCCTGGCACTGATCTAACTCCCTCGCCTACAAGGGAAAGTGCTTACCTTGCTTACCAGATCATCTCTAGTGAGCAATTTCACATTTTTTTGGACCACATCAAAGATTCTGCTTCTAGGTATAGCTGACATCTGTCTCTCTCCCAACCCCACACAACCTTCCTACAGAATCAAAGCTTCTTTTTTAAGTTTACATTCCTGACAGGAGTGGATGAGCCAGTCAGCAAGATAAGCATGGGCTTACTTGTGCTTACTTACTAATCTGCAGTTCAATTGTTCACTACAGATGATTTGATAAATAAGATAAGCACCGGGCTTACCTTGCTTATTGGATAATCTGCTTCTGCTTCTTGAGGTAGGGTGTTGGTTTTAATTCATTTCTGACTCTGTGACTGCCAGTCATTCAAGGATTATGCTGTCATCAGTAAGAGGTTTCTGCTTCTGTTTTCACAGGAAGACGCTGGTCCTGGACTCTTAGTGGGTGAGAGTAGGGAGCAAGTTCCACAGTCCCTCCCTGCAGATGAACATACACTGCAAAGAGGCTGAGCTGGTGGACATCTGTTCTGTGGATGCTCTGACTTGCCAGGTATCATGGATTGAATTGTGTCCCCTCAAAGTATCGGTCAACTTGGCTGGGCCATGATTTCCAGTATTGTGCAATTGTCCACCATTTTGTCATCTGATGTGATTTTCCTACGTGTTATAAATCCTATCTCTATGATGTTGATGAGGTGGGATTAGCACCAGTTATGTTAATGAGGCACGATTCAATCTACAAGATTAGATGGTGTCTTCAGCCAACCTCTTTTAAGATATAAAAGAGAGACGCTAGCAGAGAGACAGGGTGACCTCATACTACTAAGAAAGCGGCCCCAGGAACAGAGCATGTCCTTTGGACCCGGGGTCCCTGTGCTGAGAAGCTCCTAGTCCAGGGGAGGATTGATGACAAGGACCTTCCTCCAGAGCCAACAGAGATAGAAAGCCTTCCCCTGGAGCTGACACCCTGAATTTGACTTCTAGCCTACTAGACTGTGAGAGAATAAATTTATTTTTGTTGACATCATTCACTTGTGGTATTTCTGTTATAGCAGCACTAAATAACTAAGACACCAGGGAAGGAAGGAAAGGAGAGAGGAAGGGCAATGGGGAGAAACACAGAGAAACACATACGATAGACACACCAACGTACAAATCGGGACAAGAAGAGAGAGTAAAGGGCCACACATGCCTTGCTCTCTGTCTCTTTTGTGGTGTTCAGAGCCATTTGACAGAACTTACATGTGTGTACTGGGCTCCTTTCTGCAGCAGTGGGTAGGTGAGTTTGGGTATGTCGGGGTATGCAGAGAACAGGTGTCTGTGTCTGTCTCCTTATTGTGGGAGCCCATTCCTTTAGGGGTCAGACTGGAAACCAGACCAAAGGAGGGAGGAGAAGCCCCTTCCTTTTATATTTTCTGTTGATTTTCTCTGTCTGCTTTTGCCTCCTTTACTATGTCTGCTCTCAGCCTCTCTAGATAACTCTGTCTTTCATTCTAGCACACTCTTTCTCTCCATTTCTCTCATTTGGTATCCCTGAATTGAAAGTTCAGAGTCCAGCTTGTTAGGATCCATCCATCCTTCCAAGTCCAGGCTGGGCTATTTTGACAGAAGTGATTCTCATCTCAGCTACTTGGTAGTATGGAGGCATCAGAGGGCACCCAGAGCTCCCTGCCTAGGGACTGTCTTATTGCTCCCATAGACACCCCCTCTGAGCACGTTCCCTGGGGTCAGATCCTGGAAAAGTGTCCCGAATTAGAGATGGTGCCATGTCAATCATGCAGTAGGTTAGGAATCAGTCTTGTCCAACCCTGCCATTTCCCAGCCACTGCAGCGTATGGAGGGAAAAGACTTGCCAGGCCCCTCCAAAGCCTCACTACCCTGAGCAGGTGCCTCCTGAGCCAGCACACTCTCCATCATCCGTGCCTGGTGAGTGTGATCCTCCTTTAGTCCGGGAATAGTTAGCCCTCTGTTAACCCTCCCACCTTCAGAACTGATGTTCCTGCTTAATGACCTGTCTCCTGGACCACTTTGCCTCTTGAAAGAAAATTTCTTCTGCATAGGTAGGACAAACTTCTGCCCTAGCTCCATGCCCCTTCCTTCCTAACCTAGAAACCTGCCAGACCATGTCATAACTGTTGTATCATAGAGCCAAGGCCATGTTCATAGGTCTTCTTACTGCCTTGTTTCAGTGAAGATCACTATAGGGCAGAATCCAACACCTCTACCCACCACCCAGCCTCTTCTCTGGCCACTGTTCCTTTCGTGCTCTTCGGACTGGCTCAGAGAAGATCCATGTTACATCATCGTTCATCTCTGAGTGGATCTTTGCACATGCTCTTCCCCTAGACTAGACACTCTTCTGCTGCACCATCCCCACACTCTCACTGTATATTATTCGAACCTGAAATCTCAGTTTAAACATCACTTCCTTGAGGAAAGCTTCCTAAACCCATAGCGTAGTTCCCTCGATATACCTTCTTGGAGCTCCCTGAACTTCTCAGTACATTTTATCCTAACTATTAATTTCCTAATTGTCTGACTTCCTCTCTGGTTTGTTAGTTTCATTAGAACAGGCATCCTCACTATCTTGCTTGCCACTCTGTTCTCAATGTCTAACAAACCGTGTGACTTTGTAGGCCTCAATAGCTATTGAATGAATGAACAGATGAATAAATGAATGAACAAGCCATGGAGAGAGGTCTCAGGACACGAGACCTCTCCATGTTACCTTGTCTAGTCACTTCTTTTCAGTCTCTTCTCAATTCATGATCCCCATGCTTGGCTATCCTCCCTCCGCTGGTCCCAGCAGCTTGATCTTCCTTCAGCTGCCCAGTGAGTCCATGGCCATCAGAAGCCAAAATCTTCTGAGCCAGATGATTTCTTTTCCTTCTGGTGCCAAGATTCCAACATTCTAAGCCTCTGTGACACTATAATTCTATCCCTTGAAGACTCTGTGACTATGACTATATGACTGACTCACCAGCTCTCACTGCTGTTGGAAGAGTCCGAGTCCTCTTGGTTTCTTCTCTCCTGGAGGACAGTGAGAGAGAGCGCTTTTCCTGACCCATAAGCATTTAGTCACCTAAAACACAAGTCTAAAACACAAATTTGTATTGTCTGCTATTTACCAGGCTCTGTCCTAAACACGTACATGCTTAATAAGATAGTGTTGGCATACTCGAAGATCTTATAATTCAACATACAGACAAGTCAGTAGATGACTTGGCTACTGTGTGATAAGGATGACAATAAGGTGAGCACAAGATGCCATGGAAACTAAGGGGGCCAGGTTTTGGGGTCAAGGACACTTTTTGGAAGGAGTGATGTTTAAACTGAGACCTGCATGGTAACTGGAGGTGGGAAAAGGTCATGGAGGTGCAAACGAGAAGCTATTCAGACACAGAGATGGGAAAGCTTGGAGTGTTAGGGGAAATGTTACTATTATACTGTGAATGGAATAGTAAGGAGAGGAGAAAGAGGTAGATTAAGCTACAAAGGGAGGTAGAGGCTATGTTGATTAAGACCTTGTATGCAGGAGAGTTTGGACTTAGGACAATGGGAACCACGGAAGTGTTTTTAAGAGAGGGGAAAGTAGAACCCCATTAGGGTAAAGACTGTTTCATTCATTTTGATATTTCCAGAATAAAGCTCAGTGCTTAGCACATAAAATATTATGAAACTCAAACAACTAAATCACCTAAAATAGTGGGAAGAGAGAGCATTTTGTTACATTGATTCTTTCTCCTTCTTCTTTTAACCTGGTCTGTTTGAGGACAGGCACCCTGGTGCCACTGTGGTGAAGAGCTCGGCTGCTAACCAAAATGTCGGCAGTTCAAATCCCCCAGTTGCTCCTTGCCTATTGGGCAAGTCTACTCTGTCCTATAGGGTCGCTATGAGTCAGAATCAACTTGTCAGCAGTGGGTTTTTATTTGAGGACAGAGAGTAGGACTTTTTCTAGGAAGCCAGCCTACCCATAACATTTGTAGGCATCGAGCAAGAGAACAACTAGAGGCTCCTGGCCCCTGTGGCCCATTCTTGGTTCTTCTCCTATGCCTGGCTCCATCCTGTACCATGAGGGGCCTCAGGCCTGCATGAGTGTAGACACCCTAGCCTATGCCATCCAAGCTCTGTTCACACTTGACCTCTCAAATTACCACCTCTTTGTCTGTATTTTAGACCTAGAGGAGAGCACAGTGTCAGCTGGATAAATCCTCAGGAGGATGGCTACATAGAAATAGTCTAAGGGCCATTTAGGCATAGAATTATACTGTCAGAGAGGCTTAGAATCTCGAAATCTTGTCACTAGATGGAAGAGAAACCATCTGCTTCAGAAGATTTTGGCTTCCTACGGGCACAGACTCGCTTGGGTGCTGAGGGAGGAACAGAAATGCTGGGGTCCTGGGTAGCTGGAGTGAGGGAGACAAAAGATCTAGGTTCTTACCCTGGACCTATGGACTCATCACCCTGTGGGGAGGGTTCTGGTTGGAGAACACCAGAGAAGGGCTCTGTAAAGTGTGGGGTCCAGGGAAGGGGCCCTGGTTGCCGAGGTCTAAGGGTGATACTGCAGAAAAGTACAAGAATTGAGCCTTTTCCATTGCTGATAGTCAATTTAAGCATTTTTTTTTTTTTCTCTGTTTACTTGCCTCCTTTAGACACTCAGCGCTTGTAGCTATCTTCAAAGCAAAATTTATTCTCAGGAAAATGCCTAAACTCGCTCACCTCTCCCAAGCTGTCTAGCATTTTAGTTGAAATCGAAGCCTTAATCTGTAAGAATTAAGCTCTTCCTGGGAAGATTACAGAGAGGGATGGAGGGAGAAAGGCAGAGAAGCAGAGTGGGAGAGAAGGGGAGAGGAATGACAAACTTGTGAAGAGATGCTGTGCCATATTCATAATTAAAGAAATGTAAACCAAGAGATCACTGAGATACCGGTTTTTCCATGACAGACTGGCAAAAATATGAAAGTTTGATATTCTTAATCATGGATTAATATGTTTGTAAACAGGCATTCTCGTATTTTGTTAATAAAATTATGATTGAACTAATACCATTGGTAAGAATTTATCTAAGGGAAATACCATTGTTTTCCAAAATAGGTATTACAAAAATTATCATTGCAACATTGTTTATGACAGCAAAAACCCTGGAAATTACCATGTCTATTAAATTAATTATTTTACATCCATGTGATGGAATACTCTCTAGCTAATAAAAAGCATGAGGTCTATTTGCAGAGGCTGATATGCAAAATTCTCCAACTATGTAATCAAATAAAAGAAGCAATGCACTAAATGGTATGTGAGTATATTCACTTTTGTATAAAAAATACTGTATGTATGAATATATATATAAGATAATATAAACATATATGCTAGTATATATGTAAATATTTTTCTGAATCACCCCTACTCATACACATGAACTATTAATGTGGTTTTTTTGTGAGTTGTTTGATTATTTTAACTATGTATGTTAATGAAGTCTATCTGGGTCTATTTTCTGCTCACCATATTATCTTCAACTTCTAACAGTTTGTATGGTACATCTTGGGTATTAAATTTATATTTATTGAATAAATAAATGGAAGAATGAATTAACCAATGCATTAATCAAAACTTTGTGCTTTTCCTTTTCTTCTGCTTGAACTCATACTGCTAGATGTCTGGGACACAGTCCCTGGTCCTCCTCTCTTCTCCATTTCCACTTATTCTCTTGGTGGACTCATTCAGTCTCATGGCCATCTTGTTGTTGTTGTTAGGTGTTGTCAAGTCGGTTCCAACTCACAGTGACTCTATGTACAACAAAACGAAACACTGCCCAGTCCTGCACTGTCCTCACAATCATTGCTATGTTTGAGCCCCTTTTTTCAGCCACTGTGTCAATCCATCTCGTTGAGGGTTTTCCTCTTTTTTGCTGACCTCTACTTTACCAAGCATGATGTCCTTCCCCAGGGACTGATCCCTCCTGATGACGTATCCAAAGTATGTAAGACAAAGCCTCACCGTCCTTGCTTCTAATGAGCATTCTGGCCGTTGTTCTTCAAAGACAGATTTGTTCATTCTTCTGGCAGTCCATAGAATACTCAATATTCTTTGCCAACACCATAATTCAAATGCATCGGTACTTCTTTGGTATTCCTGATTCATTGTCCAGCTTTCACATGCATATGCTCATGACCATAAAGGCTATCTAATATGTCAGTGATAATGGCAACAACCTTGTTATCACCAGCTCAGACATCTCTCTTGAACCTCAGACTCATACATCTAACTGCCTATTGGACATTCTCAAATGGATAGTAGTCATCTCATATTTAACATGCCTGCAACTGAACTCCTGATATTTTCCCCCAAAATATCCTCTACCCTTAGTCATCCCCACCTCAGAAGATGCTAAAAACTGGGGTTCTCCTTGACTTTGCCTTTCTCACATACCTTACATTCAGTCTATTGGCAAATTCTATTAACTTCAGAATGTATATGTCTCTACTACCATCAACCTGAGACATCATCATCTCTTTCCTGGACTTCTCTAATCAGCTTCTAACTGATCTTTCTGCTTCTACTCTTGGTCCCCTATAGTCTATTTTCAGCACAGCAGCCTTATTGGACCTTAAAGCTTAAGTTAGATCATGTAATTTATCTGTTCAAAAATCTAAAGTGACTTCCCATCTCACCCTGAGTAAACCAAAGTCCTTAAAATGTCCCTACAGAGCCCTACATGACTGACACCCCCTCAGTTACATCTTTGACTTCATCTCTTACTACTCTCCCCCTCACTCTACTGCAATCACACTCATCTCCTCGCTGTTCCTTCAACATCCCAGGCACACACACACACACACACACACACACATACACACACCAATTAGGGTCCTTTGTACTGGCTGTTCTCTCTGTATGGGAGACTCTTCACCTAGATATTTATTTACATGACTAACCTTCTCATCTCCTTCAAGTCTCTTCTTAAATGTCACCTCCTAAATGAGGTAAGAGCTCCCTGGCTACCCTTTCCACCCACCGTGATTACTGCCCCTAAACCATGCATGTATTCTGGAGCCACTGCTGGTCCCATTTGCTGGGTTCCTTACCTTGGGGTTAGTTGCCACCAAGATCAAACAAGTGAAGGGCCATCTTTATTCTTAAATATTCTAAACAGTCTGGTGACAGTTTCTGGACTTGCATTGGCTTACTATGGTCTGCTTCCTAAAAGATTACAGCCTAGGAAACCCCACGGGGCAGTTCTACTCTGTCATACAAGGTCACTATGAGTCAGAATTGATTTGATGGCACATAACAACAACTGTGGTCTGTAAAAGGCCTGGAATGAGTAGCTAGCTGATCAGGGATATCTCTTGTATTCCACCATGTGAACTGAAGAAACTTAGAGCTGCAGGCTTTAACTCAAGACTTTACCTCACCGGCACTGGGATGTGATGTGAGACCATCTCCTCTCTGTCATGATTCTGTTTTCAAGAGATTGAAGTATTACACCCTTTTCCAACTCCACTATGTTATCTTGAGTCCAAACTCTGATTAGAACTAATTGCTGGAGGTAACTTGAGTACTCATTGCTGCTGCAAAGTGTACTTTAAGGCTTAGCTTTACTGCCCCCCCCACCCCAGTGGAAGATACAGCCATCCTTATAATCTTGAAACACAAACACTATTTCCCCTTTAGTTGACTTATCTAGCATGTTGTTGCTGTTGTTGTTAGGTGCTGTTGAGTCAGTTTCAACTCCTAGCATTGCCTTTGGCGAACAATCCTTCCAGGACAGTGAAGCAGTCCATTTCCCAGATAAACAAAAGTGTTTGTGTGTGTGTGAGTGTGTGAGAGAGAAAGAAAGAGAGAGAGAGAGATCAGTGTATTGCCTGTCAGCTCCAGATGCACCGTTTAATATATGCTCTGTGATATATATAATGTGAGTGTACATATACATATATATGAAGTAATATATATGAAGTATATACTATATATTATATATGAAGTAAAAGAACTGAATAGAAGATTTCAAAGGGTGGATAGAGAAGACAAAGTAAAGTATTATAATGACACGTGCAAAGAGCTGGAGATAGAAAACCAAAAAAGAAGAATACGCTCAGCACTTCTAAAGCTGAAAGAACTGAAGAAAAAATTCAACCCTCAAGTTGCAATAGTGAAGGATTCTATGGGGAAAATATTAAACGACGCAGGAAGCATCAAAAGAAGATGGAAGGAATACACAGAGTCATTATATCAAAAATAATTGGTCGACATTCAACCATTTCAGGAGGTAGCATATGATCAGGAACTGATGGTACTGAAGGAAGAAGTCCAAGCTGCACTGAAGGCATTGATAAAAAACAAGGCTCCAGGAATTGAT
>NW_004444360.1:206991-207774 GCF_000243295.1 Trichechus manatus latirostris | reverse complement strand
GAAACTTCTCTGCCGTATGATGATGGGACCACACCTTTCCCAATGAGGTTTGAACTCCCTCCAAGTTCATCCTTTTTTTTGAGTACTCTCCCTCAGCCTTTTTCTTATATCTTATAGTTACTCCTTTATTATAGTTAATAATTCTTATATTAAACTTCTCCTGTTTAACCTACTTTGTGGTTTCTATCTCCTGACCGTACCCTCTGCTACAGTTAGATAGCAAGGACTCAAATATCGGCTCTATAACTCACCAGTTCCGTCACCTTGAACAAATTACTGAACCTTTCTGTACCTGAGATTCTTTATCTGTAAAATGAAGCTAGAAATAGTGCCCTTGTACAGGGGTCTTGTGAGAGTTAAATGAGATAAACCTGTAAAAACCTGTTGCTGTCTAGTTGATCCCGACTCATAGTGACCCTATAAGACAGAGTAGAACTGGTCCCATAGGGTTTCCAAGGAGCGGCTGGTGTATGTGGACTGCCAACCTTTTGGTTAGCAGCCAAGTTCTTAACCACTGTCCCACCAGGGCTCCAAATGAGATAAAACATGTCAAGTTCCTAGCAGAGTGCTGGCACAGAGTTGGCAAGCATTGTTATATCTGGCCAATTAAAGAGACAATAACAGAGACAGAGGTGGGCGCAATGATGGTTCAGTGGTAGACTTCTCACCTACCATGCGGGAGACTGGATTCTATTCCTGGCCAATGCCCTACAACCACCAACCATCTGCTGTGGAGGCTTGTGTGATGCTATGGTGCTGAACAGATTTCAGCGAAGCTTCCAG
>NW_004444360.1:204196-205093 GCF_000243295.1 Trichechus manatus latirostris | reverse complement strand
TTTTTCTGTTTAGCCAGTGATCAATTTCTAGTATTAGGGTTGCTGTTTAACCTTCACCTAAAACAAGAGCGTGTATAAATATAAAGTTGGATAAGAAAAATGATACTAAGTGCTAAGATTAACATTAACATGATATTATTGTGATATAGCATATAACTTGTTCAACAGTTTTTGAAATGACTTACTGCTAAACACTTAGTACTGCATTTAATGCAATGAACTGTAGCACATTTTTGTTTAAGGAAATTTTGGGTAACTGAATATAATATATAATATAAAGGGTGGGGAAGATCAAACACAGAGCTACAATCTTGTTAATACTGAGATTTTTGAAAGGGTTAAATAATTATACTCCTTTCATCTCCAAACTCTGGATCAATTGAGAAAGAGACATTGGTCTAAGATGGAGTGCTGGTAAAGCAAACTTTGGAGACTGCCACGTGTACCACCACCAAAATAGATTTCATAATATTTATTCCAAAGTCTGAACCTTGGGACCTGCATGGGAACAGACTGGATCCAGAGAGACGGAAGTGGGCATGATAGAAAAGCACAGACAAATGGAGGTACAACTATTGCCGTTTCACCTACCAGATAATTCACTCCTTCCCCAGTGGTAAGGAATGAGCAGGAGGCATTATTTTAAGAACTGAGGTTAGGATGTGGGGAAAAGAGAATAGTTCCCCTTAAATCAATAAACATGAGTAAGAAAGTAAAATATACACACTGAGATGTTACAACAACTTTTATTTTGAAATCTTCTAGTTAGACTGACAGCCCAGATTAGCCTGTAAAGCCTGATGATCTTCAAGGTATTTCATTTATCACTTTTTATCTAACACATTTGAATAAGCACACTGAATATTATCACAGTGTTTTAAATACTCTCTCTCTCTC
>NW_004444360.1:202767-203839 GCF_000243295.1 Trichechus manatus latirostris | reverse complement strand
GATTATATGCAGTTTCAGGTGTACTGACCATAACTCCACCCCTTTGTCTCACACTGATTTGACAGACACCAGTGTGTTTCAATACTGCAGTTAAGAAATGTAGTCCTAGACAGTGGGCAGAAGGCATTGATATTACCTGTGGCCCACTCTTGGGCTTGAAAGGACAGTGCTTCAATAACATGTCCCAAACCCATGTCATTTATCCCATTGAATTGAGAAGGAAAGGAAGCCACAAAAGGTGGGTAGAAAAACCCAGGCCAGAAGGCCTCCCATGGGTATTGCGCTAACTGGGCAACTGCAGATTCCAGTCTGAGTCTGGGTCCTACATAAGGAGATTGAGTGAGGGATGCAGTCATGATATGCTCAAGAAGAATATTTTCCATGGATTTTTGAATTAAGATCCAAGAACTGTAGATCTAGGTCATCGTGTGTGAGCTCCTTCTCGGGTATGAGCTTTTTTCCAAATCAGAAGTCTCTGGAGACTGAATTCAGGGCCTCAGAAGCAGAGTGTCCTTAATGAGCAAGAAGACATCTCAGTGATGGTGGAACTCCAGCAGCAGCAATGGAACAAGGTCCCTTATCTTTTGAAAACATCCCCTCCCTTCCCCTTTGCCTCCTTTCTTTTCATAGCCCTCTCAGACTGCTCATATCCTGGACCTACTTCAGCAGAGATTTCCCATCTGGGTGGCTTATTATGGGGATCTGCTTAAAGAATCCAGTCTTGAAGCTAGAGGAATCAACAAACACCAAGAAGCTCAGAGTACCAGGAAGGTAAGTTTTATTGTTGCATGCTGATGGGGTATTTGGAAGCAGAGTTTTCTCTAGCATTCGCCTTCTTTGTCTAGGGCACAGAGCAAGGCTAGGAGGCCAGGTTCTCAGCAAAGGAGAGGATGCCGTCCCCTGCAAAGCTAGGCAGCTTAGTTCATGAACAGGAAGAAGGGGGATGAGAGGCTTCGACTTGAGGCTGGTCCTTGGCCATGGTTGTTTGATTCCTCAAAGGTTGCAGGTCAGCAGCAGTCCTCAGAGCTATGGCAACAACTGGAACACAGCAAGGACTCGTTCTCACAGGAAG
>NW_004444360.1:197520-201958 GCF_000243295.1 Trichechus manatus latirostris | reverse complement strand
CCTGGAGTGCTGGTCCCATTCAGGTGTCTCAATCATCCCAAAGATCAGTAACACCACTCACCTCTTCCTCCTAAGCTTGGGCAAGCGATGGACAATTCAAATGAACTGAGGAGACACCATGAGCTGAGGCATTTTATGCATATCCTGCTCCCAACTCGAGGGAATGAGCCATGGGTGGGTGATGTGAAAGCTGTTTCTCAACCAGGCGGTTGTGATGGCAACTTCCCACATTCCAGTGGCCCTGTCATTCTGTCACTTGGTCACTCTGTGTCACTACCAGATCTTCATGAGTATTTTTCAGAGCGTCCCATCCCTCCAGAAACCCTGGAAGTATTTCCATACAGATAAGAAAATCATGATTTACAAGGGAGTTTAAGATGAGATAGCTTGAAGATTGAAAATAAGGATACTGGAGGCATCCAAAGCATGAATGAGCAGAAAATCTAAAGTCACAAGTGTTAGATCAACCCAGGGTATATAGAGAGATTTCTGTGGGTTTCATCAACAGATTTGAAACTCATAATCTAAGCACGCACGGCCACTACTGAGGGCTTGGTGTACCTAATTCAGATACCAACATGCCTGAAACATTGACCAATGAGGTAGCATTCCAGGCCTAGCTGGAAAGGGTTTTAGGCCACTTCTTACATCCATATGCAGGCAAGTAGACTAGGGGCCAGAGAGGGTGAAGGAGATGTTCAAAGCTGTGCAGAGTCTGAACTAGATGCCAGACCTCCTGACTCTCCAAGACCATGAATCCATATACCTGGTTTTCTAATCATGGCCCCTTCTTCTCAACTTGCTCATTCACATCCACTGGACTCTGCTTTCTCCCTGAACACTAGCTCCTTCTACCTTCATATCACTCCTCACCCACTTCAAGTTCCACGGTTCATTGTGTCAACCATTCTTTTTTCAACATAATAAACTTCCTTGCCCTTTTACTTGTCAATGCACTTGACTGAAAAAACCGCAACCCTAAGTGAATCCTGTTACCTTTCTACCTGCTATGCCTAGCTGCTATACGAATGAAAACAAAAACAGAAAACACTTTGGCAGGTTGGCACCATCATAAAATCATGATCACCTTTTGGGGCTGGGTCCAAAACATTACTTGGCAGTCCGCGTATACTTACCTATATTCATTTCTGCACACACATCATGCCTTTTCCCCTCTCTTGTACCATCCAAACCTTTAGCACTACCTCTAGACAGTTGATATTGCATCTGCTTCATGAAGTAAACAGAATCTGTAAAAGGCAAAGGACTCCAGCTGAATAGGACAAGCACTCCAGGTTGGAAGGAAAGGGAATTAACTGGTGATTCCAGCTTCCCACTACCAAGTCTTCAAACCTACTTATGCTTGCAACCGACCTTCTTCATGACTTCTTGTGTTGCATAAGGGGAGCAGTCCCTGTCATGTTTAATGACAGTCCCTACCCTGTTGCTCTAGATCCTTGTATCTTTGACCTCGATTATGTTACTTTTTCCTATGAAATGCTCTCATGGTACTCTGTATTATTTATAACACCATGCTTGTATTTATTTTTCAATATCTGTCATCCTGGATTGGATAGGATCTCAATGTTTGCCTGTCCACCCCTTATCCCCAGCACCTACACAGTACCTGACATTGTAAATATGCAATAAATATTAGTTCAATTAATTAATGACTGATTTGTGGCTGAGGCAAAGGTGTCCCCTCCTTTCACTCCTTGAGAGAGAGAGCCACTTGGGAGGGCAGGTCAGCGGTGGGTACATGGGGCAAGTGTGGGAGGTGTCTTCTAGGATGGAGTCATCAATATTGGTCAGCAGCAAGAGCATTGCAGTGGAAGTCAGGGCTCTGGTCCTGGTTCTGCCACTCCCTGGTAAGCATCATGGGTGATATCACTTCTCCTCTGTGGGTTTCCGAGGAGACTGGACCAAATGATCTCAAGTCTATCTTCAAATCTGTATTTGCATTTATGTGCCTCAGCTCTCCAGGGAGCTAAAGCTCAGCCCCGGGTGCTGCCTTTCCTGGTTTGTTCCTTAGTTTGGACACATTTAAACTAGAGGTCAGAGTGGGGTTGATCTTGGTGAGGAGGGCAGAGATGATGGCTGGTGTGTGAGTATGTCAGGATGTGACGTATTTAAAGGTAAGTCACACCATGAGGGAGGAACTCCGTATAGTCTATTCAGTTCATTCTACTTATTAGAAGAAATTCCTTGTTTAACGTCTTGCCTTATTGCACCAAGTCAGAGTGCTGTGTAGCTATATGACTTTTACCTGACTATGCTTTTCCTGGATGAGAGGGTGAATGACTGAAGCCCAAATCTGCAGAGGTGGGCAAAATCATCCCCCTTCCCTGCTAAGGTTCCTACTAAAAATACAACAAAAAAATATTACAAGAAAGGGTTAGAAAACATTGTTCTACTGTATTGCTCTAATACCATTAACGAGGTACTAATTTAATAATGCAAATCTGTTTATCCCATCAGAAACTCCTTTCCTATAGAAACTTTGCAAACATCACTTTAAGGGCATTCATTTATTTATTGAGTGCCTGTTATGTTCAGAGTTTTGTGAAGTTAAAGAAGATTAAGATACTTCTAGCCATTAAGGACTGGTATAAGTGGCATGATACGGGGGAAAGGAAGGGAATTAAAATTTATTCTCAACCTACCATCTGTCAAACGTTATTTGTACTACCACAGCAAATAGCTCAGAGATTCTTTTTGTTAATTCCATTTTATAGATTAAAAACAAAACAAAAAACTGAGGCTCAAAACGGTTAAATAACATACTCATTGTTCAAAGGCTGGTGCCTTGATTCTGAGGTCCGTATTATTCCAGGTTCTATACTATGCAAAGATATGGATACAGTGCAACAGGCAATGGTGAAGGCATGGAGAAAGGGCTGGGGAGTGCCCCAAAGACAGAACAATTCACATGGTCTGGAGGTGTGGCTCTCAGACAAGGTGAAGGTTGAAGTGAGTGTTGACAGACGAATGGGAGACAGTCGGGGGTGAGGGAGAAACTGGTATTCTAGAAGAACATGTGCAAAGGTGCAGAGACAGGACAGAGCTTTGTCTGTTCTGGAAACAAAGTGGTCATAATATTTGATGTATAAGAACAAGAGGTGGCACATGGGGTTGGACAGGAAGGAAGGGCACTGAATATTAAGAGCTTTACTTGCTGTGTTTTGTCACTTTAGCCTTACTGGTTTAATGGTTAATGGTTTCCAAATTAACCACTGCCAGGGAGGTCCTATGGAAGCTCTTCAAACATTTGAGTCCCTAATCAAAAACCATTAATCTTAAATCCTTGACTATTTGAGATATCTGGTAGGGGAAACCTGAGCAGACAATGGTTTAGAGGTCTTCCATCTACCTCATGCTGCCTTTAGATTAATACACCCTTACCTGTTTTATATATTAGAAGTTCATATATGATTTATTTTTGAATCAGAATCATGCTGTTTAAAAGGTTAGATCAGAGACAATTGAGGCATCCATGACCATATAAGCAAGGGAGGGACATATTCAGATGTACATTGTAGAAAGATTACTTGACTCAGATGGCCCTAGATGGCTTGTTTCATTGCTTAAGACGCTGAAGTCTGTGGTGAATGGCCAAGCTGCAGGTCTTGGGTGAGAATCAGAGATGGGCTTGAGGGAAGCTTGTCACTGATGTGCTTACAGAGAAGGGGACTGGATGGGATATGATTGGAAGGTCTTTGCTTGGCCAGGGCTGTCTGGGCAGAACTAGGGCATTCCTGGACTCTGCCCTCATTTGCCCATGCATTTCCTCATCATCCTGCCTGCCTCCTCATGCCAGAATGCTATGGATTCCTGCCTGCCCTGGGTGTGTCATTTAATAGGAGGGTGAGGCAGCAGCCTGGCTGGTGTTGGCATGCATGAGATTCTTATCAAGATAATTCCTAGGTGATGAAAGAAAGGAAAACAAGGATCTTCCTTCTGCCTGATCAGTCAGGCCTTTGAACAGTCCTCTTGTGGGCCAGAATGCCAGTGTGTGGGCAGAACATATGGATCTGACCCTTCCAAGCAGCTCTGGGAGAAGATTCATGGTTGTCCTGAGGGTAATGGGATTCATACCTGGATCACTGAGGGACTGATGCTGGTTGTGCTTCTCTTGGGGGAGGGGGAGCATTCATGACTGGTGTTCAATGACCTGGTCCCATGGGTTATCCTATTAGCTGGTGGGTAGAAGAAAGGCACAGGACCTTCTCAGCATAATACACTCACACCACGTCTATAACCAAAAACCCATTGCCGTCGAGTTGATTCCAACTCATAGCGACCCTATACGACAGAGTAGAACTGCCCCATAGGGTTTCCAAGGAGTGGCTTGTAGAGTCGAACCACTGAGCTTTCAGTTAGCAGTCAAACGCTTTAACCACTGCGGTACCAGGGCTCCATCACTTCTATAGGTGCCCTC